>NC_090731.1:161760846-161770846 GCF_036898095.1 Palaemon carinicauda
TTGATGATCTAACGGACTGGGTTACGAGTCCCGTTTAAGCTCGATAGTTTCTTGCAGTGTCTGCAACCTTACTATCCTTTTGAGCTAATGAAGAGGGTTTGGGGGAGCCTATAGGTCTACCTGCTGAGTCATCAACAGCCATTGCCTGACTCTCCCTGGTCTCAGCTTTGGGGGAGTGGGGACTTGGGCGCTGATATGTATATATGGTCAGTCTTTAGGGCACTGTCCTGCTATGTTAGGGCGTTATTACTGTTCCTTGCCTCTGCCATTCATGAGTGGCCTTTAAACCTTTAAAGGGGCTAGTAGTGCCGTCAGTGCACCCCTTGTAATGCTCTGTAGGCTTTACTATGTCCTTGCAGTGTCACATCGGCCTTAACAGCATCCACTTCTTATCCTTTTATTTTGTCTCCGTTTCCTCTTCATTTCTTCCATCTTATCATACATCCTCTTTATGATTTTTTCTTCAAAGGGCAACTACAGTTTTCCACAGTTGAACATCCCATGCAATTGGCCTCCTTAGCCCCAACCCTGGCCATAGATTCCGAATTTTTGAATAAAAAGAGTTTCTCCATATGTTTGTTCTCCTTTTTTTTTTTTTTTTCTTTTTATGGTTTCCCCATCTCATTATGCAAACTCGATCCTGGCGAGTCCCAGAGGATGACACGGAAATGGTCAACTACTCCCGCTAGACTAAGAGTGAAGGTCAGTCGATCGACTGGAGGTTTTAAATCGATAGATAGATGGCTAGATAGATCTTTAATGACCACAAGTTATATATTAAAGATTACAATAAACATAATTACCCGTTAACATAAATCTATTATACATATCGATATATTTACATTATTTTATGCTCAATGTAGTCCATAAAATTACAGGATTTATATTAGATCCTCAGCATATATCACAATTAAAATAATTAAATATTATTCCTGAAAATCACTTTAACTTAAAATCAATATTAAACCAAGGAAAAATATATATGGGTAACAGTTCAAGATTGAGTGGGCAATTTTCACAGTGGTTTGTACATCTTTAGCAAGGATCTGATGAAATGAACTTATCGTTCACCTCATCCTCACCACTATTTCTTATTCCCCATAGACTCCTATTTCCATGGGGAGTTCGGAACGTCTTGAATATTTATCATTTCATTTGTCATTGCGATTTGTCATTTACGAAAAATAAAGGATGGAAAATTGTGACTTTTTTTCCATCTTTTGGGGATTATATGAGATTTTTTTCCCTTCAAGTGGGGATTGGGTGAGGTGATTTACCATCCACTGGGGGATTGGGTGAGATGTTTTTTCCCTCCATTGGGCGATTGAGTGTGATTGTAAAGGCGCAAGAAATGTGTAATTTGAACAATATTCATTTCAACCTAAGTGCGTTTCGATTTATCGGGTCTTGAGATGATGCCAATGCAATTCGATTATTATTATTATTATTATTATTATTATTATTATTATTATTATTATTACTACTACTACTATTGCTACTACAAGCTTTGCTATAACCCTAATTGGAAAAGCAAAAATGCTATGACTCCAAGGGCTCCAACGAGGAAAAATAGCCCTGTGAGGAAAGGAAACAAGGAAATAAAAAACGTCAACAGAATTAATAAGCAATGAAAATAGAATGTAATGAGAACAGTAACAATATTAAATTACGTATTTCATATATAAACTATAAAAAAAAACATGAAAAACATGAGGAAGAGAAATAAGATGGAACAACGTGCCCGAGTGTACCTTCAAGCAAGAGGGTTCACGAAATAATAAGTGAAAATCATTATATTGATAAGTAAATAGGCTCGTGCAGAGATCTAAAAAGAGGCTGAAGAAGTTAGTGTGGTTAAAAGGCAGCTTTACAGTAGCAATGGGAAGTTTAAAGGTAGCCCATAAATGGCAGAGGCAAGGCAACGTCCTATAGACTGACCATATAGGCATATGATCAGCTCCCAAGTCCCCTTTTCATCTAGCTAGGACCAGGGAGGGCCAGGCATTTACTGCTGATGACTCAGCAGGTAGTCCTGTAGCTCTACCAAGTTCAAAACATCTGTTGGCACTCATTTACACAGGTAAAATAACCTTAAATTTTACAATGAAACTGGTGTCCAGTTGTTGCCCTCTCCGTATAACAGATATATTTAAAACTTTTTAAACAGTGGATATAACCCAGGACTGGTTCAGATCATTTTAGTACAACTTGTGACTATAATTACCAAAAGACTTTTACCCATAAAGTTTGTAACTTCATTGGTTAAGGTAATATACAGTTGGACACGAAAGTTCCTCGCACAGCTGGCTTTGAAGAAGTGCACCCTCCCAGTGACACCCTTATTTTGCAACTATTTCTTGTGTGTAGCCCTATCCACTAGCCTTGCTATCTCTCCCTACACCATATTAGGGAACTGTGCAATATGGGTGTGACTGGGCATTTCCCCAGAAGTGTGCCAGGAATTCCTGTGTCCAGCTGTACTTCTGATCGCATTCACAGTCACTTAAGTGTTCAGATTGGTAGAGTAATTTGGTAATTTTCTTATTCTACCTGTTTAGAGTATTGTTCTCCTGTCTGGTCTTCAGCTGCTGATTCTTATTATAATTTGTTGGACGGCAACTTACGGTCTACCAAATTTCTTGTCCCTGATCTAGATATTAATCTCTGGTACCGTCTTCCAATCCGTTCGTTATGCATGTTGCATAGGCTTCTTCTTGATTCTGACCATCCTTTACGTTCAAATTTTCCGGGACAGTATTATCCTGTCCGTAATACTAGGCATGTGGTTAATTCTAATAGTCAGCCTTTTCCATCATACGGCTTAATACTACACAGTATTATAGAAGTTTTATTCCAGCTGTGACCAAGTTTTGGAGTGATCTTCCTAATCGGTTAGTTGAATTGGTAGAATTTCAAAAGTTCAAACTTGCAGCAAATGTCTATGTTGAACATGCTGAGATAAGTCTTTTTTTATACTTTATATATGAAAGATCTATTACAATGTTGTTTCCATTCTAAAAATATTTTATTTTAATTGTTCATTACTTCTCTTGTAGTTTGTTTATTTCCTTTCCTCACTGGGCTATTTTCCCCGTGGAGCCCTTGGGCTTATAGCGTCATTGTTTTATTATTATTATTATTATCATTATTATTACTTGCTAAGCTGCAACCCTAGTTGGAAAAGCAGGATGCTATAAGCCCAGGGGTCCCAACAGGTAAAATAGCCCAGTGAGGAAAGGAAACAAAGAAAAATAAAATATTTTAAGAACAGTAACAACATTAAAATAAATATTTCCTATATAGACTATAAAGAACTTTAACAAAACCAGAGGAAGAGAAATTAGGGTTGTAGCTTAGATATTGTTAATAATAATAATAATAATAATAATAATAATAATAATAATGATGATAATAATAATAATAATAAATATTTACAGCCTTATTTATCTGACTAGCCAGACAGTAATACATTGGATCCATCTCTCTGGTTACGGCTCATTTCATCTTTGTCGAAACATACACAGAATAGTTTGGCCTATTCTTTACACATTCTCCTCTTTCCTTATACACTTGTATTTTATTCATTTCCTTATTTCCTTTCCTCACTGGGCTATTTTTCCGTGTTGGAGCCCTTGGACTTGTAGCGTCACGCTTATCCAACTGGGGCTGTAGCTTAGCTATTATTATTATTATTATTAATATTATTATTATTATTATTATTATAAACAACAACAATGACAACGACAATGATAAGATGATGATAATGATGATGATGGTAGCAATTTATGATAATAATAACAACAATAATAATAATAATGATAATAATAATAATAATAATAATAATAATAATAATAATAATAATAATAAATATTTACAACCTTATTTATATATACGTCCCCAGTCCGTCAAATGAATTCTCCAATCTTGCAACATTCATCCCTTTATCTCCGTTCTCCTCTTTTGGTCCTTACGTCCAGTCTTCATTTAAGGATCTATCTCCTTCACCGTCTCCACGTGCATCCTTCGCTAATGCTTCTCCTGCAATAACACAAACAGGATGGGTCACCCAGATTAATCTATGCGGGGATTCAAATTGGCTTCTCAAGTAACCTTGAAGGATCTTAAGGATATTAAGGATTCCAGAGTGGACCAATTCGCTTGGTAATTCAATGCATCCAAAATTCTATTTAGTTTTTTTTATTGATGATTAATGGTATAAAGATCATTTAGATTTCTTAGGAAGTATCGTATTGATTGCGTTTTTTAATAGGTAGTAGGTTGGTCAATGCATCAGCCACCCGTTGAGCTACTACCGTTAGAGAGTTATTGGGTCCTTTGACTGGCCATATAATTCAATGCATCCAAAATTGTATCTAGTTTATTTATACTGTTGATTAATGGTATGAAGATCGTTTAGATTTCTTACAAAGGATCTTTAGATTGCGTTTTTTAATAGGTAGTAGGTTGGTCAAGGCACCAGCCACCCGTTGAGATACTACCGCTAGAGAGTTATTGGGTACTTTAACTGGCCATAATTCAATGCATGTAAAATATTATGCAGTTTTTTTTTTATTGCTGATTAATGGAATGAAGATCATTTCGATTTCTTACGAAGGATCGTATTGATTGCGTTTTTTAATAGGTTGTAGGTTGGTCAATACACCAGTCACCGGTTACATACAACCTCCAGAGAGTTATTTGGTCCTTTGACAGGCCAGACAGTACCACATTTGATGCCTCTCTCGCTGGTTATGGCTCATTTCATCTTTGCCGAGACATACACAGAATACTCTGGACTATTCTTTACACATTCTCCTCTTTCCTCATACACTTGTAATTTATTTATTTCCTTATTTCCTTTCCTCACTGGGCTATTTTTCCGTGTTGGAGCCCTTGGACTTGTAGCGTCACGCTTTTCCTACTGGGGCTGTAGCTGTTATTATTATTATTATTATTATTATTATTATTATTATTATTATTATTATTATTATTAACAACAACAACAACAACAACGACAATGATAAGATGATGATGATGGTAGTAATTTATGATAATAATATCAATAATAATAATAATAATAATGATAAAAATAATAGTAATAAATATTTACAACCTTATTTATCTATACGTCCCAGTCCGTCAAATTAATTCTCCAATCTTGAAACATTCATCCCTTTATCTCCGTTCTCCTCTTTTGGTCCTTACGTCCAGTCTTCATTTAAGGATCTATCTCCTTCACCGTCTCCACGTGAATCCTTCGCTAATGCTTCTCCTGCAATAACACAAAAAGGATGGGTCACCCAGATTAATCTATGCGCAGATTCAAATTGACTTCTCAAGTAACCTTGAGGGATCTTAAGGATATTAATGATTCCAGAGTGGACCAATTCGCTTGGTAATTCAATGCGTCCAAAATTCTGTGTAGTTTATTTTTATTGCTGATTAATGGTTTAAAGATCATTTCGATTTCTTACGAAGGATCTTTAGATTGCGTTTTTGAAAGGGTAGTAGGTTGGCCAAGGCACCAGCCACCCGTTGAGATACAACCGCTAGAGAGTTATTGGGTACTTTGATTGGCCATAATTCAATGCATCCAAAATTTTATGTAGTTTTTTTTTTATTGCTGATTAATGGTTTAAAAATCATTTGGATTCCTTACTAAGGATCTTTAGATTGCGTTTTTGAATGGGTAGTAGGTTGGTCAAGGCATCAGCCACCCGTTGAGATACTACCGCTAGAGAGTTATTGGGTACTTTGACTGGCCAGACAGTACCACATTTGATCCCTCTCTCTCTGGTTATGGCTCATTTCATCTTTGCCGACGCATATACAGAATAGTTTGGCATATTCTGTATACATTTTCCTCTTTCCCCATACATATTGCAACATTGACATTATTAAACAATTCATCTTCTCTGAAGAGGTTAACTATTGCACTGTAATTGCTCAGTGGCCACTTTTCTCTTCGTAAGGGTAAAAGAGACTCTAGCTATGGTAAGCAGCTCTTCTGGGAGAAGGACACTCCAAAATCAAACCATTATTCTCTTTTCTTGTGTTGTGCCATAGCCTCTGTACCGAGGTCTTCCACTGTCATGGATTAGAGTTATCTTGCTTGAGGGTACACTCGGGTACACAATTTTTTTTTGTTTCTCTTCCTCCTATTATTTTGAAGTTTTTGCCCTTTTATTATTTTTTGAAGTGTTTATAGTTTATATATGAAAGATTTATTTTAATGTTCTTATTGTCCTTAAACTTCTTATTTCCTTTCCTCACTGGGCTATTTTTCCTGTTGGATCCCTTGGGCTTATAGCTTCCTGTTTTTCCAACTAGGCTTGTAGCTTAGTAAGTAATAATAATAATAATAATAATAATAATAATAATAATATAAATTTAAGATGATACAATCATAATAATGATGTTTACAGTTTTTGTGACTTGCATTATCATTGAAAGTTTTAATTTTTTTTTTTTTTTTTTTTTTTTTTTTTTTTTTGAGAACGAGAAACCGAAAATATTAATATTCATTTTTCGCCGACTTACGAAGAGGTCGGGTTCTTCATAATTTTGTACGTGTTGATTCTGTTGAAAATAAATTTTTGCATTAAAATTTATATAATTTTAAAGGCGTTTGATAAACAAGTTCCAACAAAACTGACCAAGAGTTCCTTATATCTGACATGGCTTATTATTATGGTACTTTTGCTTGAGGGCACACTAGGGCACGCTATTCTAACATATTTCTTTTCTTCTTTTTTTTTTTTTTTAAGTTTTTATAGTTTATATACATTGTTAAAAAAAAAAGTATTTTAAATAGGAAATTCTCAGTAAAAATATACTGTTCTCAGCCGCATTTCAGTAAAATACAGGCGACCGTAATTTTTACCCTACTTTGTTATTATCTTTTACAGATTGGTGACCGAAATATAACTCCTTAACGTCAAAGCATCTGTTTTTAAAACGGTAAATGCCTGGCAATATTTATTCCATGATTTTTACCGTTTTAAGAGCAAATTTTTAACAGTGTATGGAAAATTTAAGTTAATGTTACTTCTCTTGTAGTTTATTTATTTCATTGTTTATTCTCCTCGCTAGGCTATTTTCCCGGTTGGAGACCTTGGGCTTATAGCATCCTGCTTTTCCAACTATGGTTGTAGTTTAGCTTGTAAAAATAATAATTATTATGATAATAATAATATTAATAATAATAATTAATAATAAATGATTAGTAAACAATAATTAGCAATAGTAATAAAAATAGTAATGATCATAATAATAATAATAATAATAATAATGATAATAATAATAATAATAATAATAATAATTAATAGTGAATAATTGATAATCAATAATTAATCATCGTCATCATCATCTCCTCCTACGCCTATTAACGGAAAGGGCCTCAAAATTCGACATATTCTGTCGGATTTGTATCTTTGGATATAAGCAAAATTATTAATTATTAATTATAGATTATTATTATTATTATTATTATTATTATTATTATTATTATTATTTTAATTATTAATTATTACTACACCTTATGTGTAGAGTAAATATTAATAATAATTAATAACTAATAATTGATAGTTAATAATATAAGCAATATTATTATTATTATTATAATCATTATTGTTATTATTGTTATTATTATTATTATTATTATTATTATTATTATTATTATTATTCCTCGACACAAAATATGTAGGGTACTAATTAATAATTAATAGTTAGTTAGTAATAATTAGTAATTAGTATATTGCTTATATCCAAAGATACAAATCCGACAGATATTCTGTCATTAAATTACGTCTTTTATCGCGAATCAGATATTTTATTTCTGCTGATAAATCATTAATATATTTACGAGGAATTTCTCTTTGAGTTCAATGGGAATTTTTATTATTTAACAAAGATTGAGATGTGAAAGATTTACGAATGAGAGAGAGAGAGAGGAGAGAGAGAGAGAGAGAGAGAGAGAGAGAGAGAGAGAGAGAGAGAGACTTATTGCCTTATTGCCTTATTCTATGTTTGGGTTCCCCCAGGCCCCTTAGTGTAAGGCACCTCGTATATCCACCAGAGAGTTGCTAATGCATCTTCCGGTGTATTTTGCATCTTCCAGTCTTGGATGGTCTGGGATGCATCTTAGGTATTTATCGAGCTTATTCTTAAGCACATCTACGCTCACTCTCTGATATGTTTCTTAGATGAGCTGGCAGTGCATTAAATAGTCGCAGCATTATCGATGCTGGTGCGTAGATGGATAAATGTCCTGTGCGCTTTCCTTAGTTTTCCTGGTATATTTTTTGGCACTATTAATCTACCTCGGCTTGCTCTTTCTGATATTTTTAGCTCCATGATGTTTTCAGTAATTCCTTCTATTTTGCTTCCATGCTTTGTATTATCATGTAGCGTTTTTCTTCTCCTTTCTAGACTGTATAGTTTTTAAAAATTGCAGTCTTTCCCAGTAGTCAAGGTCCTTAACTTCTTCTATTCTAGCAGTATAGGACCTTTGTACACTCTATTTGCGCAATATCATTTTGGTAGTGTGGGGTACTATATCACATTGCAATACGAGAGAGAGAGAGAGAGAGAGAGAGAGAGAGGAGAGAGAGAGAGAGAGAGAGAGAGAGAGAGAGAGAGAGGAGAGAGACCATTACTGGAATCTTTAAAATTGATGGTGATCTGAATTGGATCAGAGTCGTGTTTTGTTTTAGTTTTTATAGATATCGAAATTGTTTTAGATTTTGTTTTTAAGGTATTTAAAACTTTGTTTTATATATTTTTAAGATAGTAAAAATGCTTTTTTTTTGTTATTGAGATAGTGAAACTTTATTTTTTATTTGTTTATACCATATTGAAACTTAGTTTTATTTTGTTTTCAAGATACTGAAACGGTTTTTTTTTTTTTTTAGATATTGTAACTTTTATTTGTCTTTGGTTTTAACATATTGAATAATTTTTTTTGAAATTTTTTATTTTTTTATTTTGTTTTTTTTTAAATACTGAAACGGAGCCCTTGGGCTTATAGCATCCTGCTTTTCCAACTAGGGTTGTACCTTATCTTGTATGATCAACATCATCGTCATCTTCATCACCACCATCATCATCATCATCATCATCATGATCTTCATCAGAATAATAATAATTACTAATAATTAATAGTAATTAATAAAAGTATTGCTTATATTAAAAAATACAAATCAGACAGATATTCTGTCATTAAATTACGTCTTTTCTCGCGAATCAGATATTTTATTTTTCTGCTGATAAATCCTAAATACATTTACGGCAAATTTCTCTTTGAGTTCGATGAAAAATTTTTGTTAGATAACAATGATTGAGGAGGAGAGAGAGAGAGAGAGAGAGAGAGAGTAGGAGAGAGAGAGAGAGATGAGAGAGAGAGAGAGAGAGAGAGAGAGAGAGAGACTTATTGCCTTATTGCCTTATTTTATGTTTGGGTTCCCCCAGGTCCCTCGCTGTGAGGCACCTCGTATATCCACCAGAGTTGCTAATGCATCTTCCGGTGTATTTTGCATCTTCCAGTCTTGAGAGAGAGAGAGAGAGAGAGAGAGAGAGAGAGAGAGAGAGAGAGAAAGAGAGAGAGAGAGAGAGAGAGAGAGAGAGAGAGAGAGAGAGAGAGAGAGAGAGAGAGAGAGAGAGAGAGAGAGAGAGAGCATTTACTGGAACCTTTAGAAATCGGAGAGGAAAAAAGGAAGTTCAAAATAAAGGTTTTTTTAGAAACTAATATTTGATGGTGATCTTAATTGAATCAAAGTCGTCGTTTTGTTTTAATTTTTATAAATACCAATATTGTTTTATTTTTGTTTTTAAGGTGTAAAAGCTTTGTTTTATACATTTTTAAGATTGTGAAACCTTTTTTTTTTTTAAATATATTGGAATTCTGTTTTATTTTTGGTTTTAAGATTTTGAAACTTTATTTTGTATCTGTTTTTAATATATTGAAACTTTGTTTTATGTTTGTTTTTAAGATACTGAAACG
>NC_090731.1:161775846-161803346 GCF_036898095.1 Palaemon carinicauda
TCTTAAGAGTTGAAATATTGTATGTTTTTAGGATCACTTTGGTATGGAAACAATGAAAAATTGTCCTCTTAAAATTTTTGGTGTAAATTTAGTCATTGCAAACATAGAATTGTTTAAGTATACGTTAATAATTCAATTATGAATCTTACACGGCCGAGCACAGACCAGTTGAACTTAGTAGCTATTTAGATAATTAAGATAACCTAAATACACACACAAACACAATCACACACACACACGCGCGCGCGCTCACAGGCACTCATTGTCTGCGGTAGACGGAGTAACCAAGAAACGTGAGATTTCCGTGTCATAACTTATTAAAGCAAATCAAACTCAAAAATGTAAAAGGCTTAGGCAGTTATTATCACTTCAGTTCCTTAAGAACAGTTTATCACAGTGAAGTTATAATAGAGATCAGATATGTCGAAGAGAACGGAGATATCAGAGCCTGAGGGAGACTTAATTTTTATCTACTTTCCAGGATGATGTGTCCTCGTTAACCGGAACTTCCCTTTATATAAAGCAAGCCATTCACGATCAGTAATTACTGAAGGAATTCCTTCAAACTTGGCAAAACTGATCGTGAGTGGGGTTGTTTGAGGCCTGTCAGTACAACTGTCAGTTATACTGATGAGAATCAAACTCTGCTTGCTTTAGAAGGAGGCTGGGCTAACGCGCACTGAAGGGAACATTGACCGTGAATGGCTACCATAAGAGGTTTATATAAAGCAGATACAAATTAAGTTTCCCTTAGTGTTGTGGTAGCCTATTGGAAACTTCCCTGCCTGGCGATCGCCTGACTGAGGTTCTACTGTAGGTTCTATTCCTGCTCAAAGTCGTTAGTTTCCTTATTGTCTTGCAACCTCGCCATCCTTGTGAGCTAAGGACGGGGGTCCTCATTGGTCCTAGCTTGGGTGGAGAGGGGGATTTGGGTGCTGATCATATACAGTATATATATGGTCAGTCTCTTGGGCATCGTCGTGATAGCTATGGCAATGTCAATCTCCCCTGCCGGTGCTATCCCTGAGCGGCCATTAAAGTCTTATAGGTAGTAGGTTGGCCAGGGCACCAGCCACCCGTTGAGATACTACCGCTAGAGAGTTATGGGATCCTTTGACTGGCCAGACAGAATTACATTGGGTCCTTCTCTCTGGTTACGGTTCACTTTCCCTTTGCCTATACATACACCGAATAGTCTGGCCTATTCTTTACTGATTCTCCTCTGTCCTTATACACCTGACAATACTAAAATTACCAAACAATTCTTCTTCATCCAAAGAGTTACTGCACTGTAATTGTTCAGTGGCCACTTTCATCCTCTTAAGGGTAGAAGAGACTCTTTAGCTATGATAAGCAGCTCTTCTAGGAGAAGGATACTCCAAAATCAAACCATTGTTCTCTAGTCTTGGGTAGTGCCATAGCCTCTGTGCCATGGTCTTCCACTTCCTTGGGGTAGTTCTCTTCCTTGAGGGTACACTCGGGCACGCTGTTCTGTCTTGTTTCTCTTCTTGTTTTGTTGAAGTTTTTGTAGTTAATATAGGAGATATTTATTTTAATGTTGTTACTCTTCTTAAAAATATTATTTTTCCTTTTTTTCTTTCCTCACTGGACTATTTTCCCTGTTGGAGCCCTTGGCTTATAGCATACTGCTTTTCCAACTAGGGTTGTAGCATAGCATATAATAATAATAATAATAATAATATGGTTCTGTTACCTCTGTTTTCTTCGTCATCTCAAATCTCTTATGATAATCCGCCTTAGAACTCAAATATCACCTCGGCCCCAAAATGCCCGTAAGGATCTTTGTAATAAAAGAACTGTGTTTATATAATTTCATAGTATTTTACTTAAATTATTCATATTCGTTCGATTAAAAAAAAAAAAAACACTTTCACAAAGAAACCTTTATTTATTAAGATATAATTTTAATTTATGAATCACGTGTTTTCTAGGTGACGTAACTTATGCTCCAACTTCCACTTATGCACGATTGCAATCGTTCTCGACTCTTCTAGATTTCCTACATCGTATTATATTTTTTCCTTACTGTAATGAAAATACACACTAGTTAGATTTTATACCTTGTAGTATATTCATAAAAAATCTCTTCATATATGTAACTGATATATATATATATATATATATATATATATATATATATATATATATATATATATATATATATATATATATATATATATATATAGTATATGTGTGTGTGACTGGGTAATATGAGTAGTAATAATAGTATTTATATTTATTATCATCATGTTATTGTTGTGTAAATACCCAGTCACACACACACACACACACACACATATATATATATATATATATATATATATATATATATATATATATATATATATATATATATATATATTTATATGTATGTATGTGTGTGTGTGTGTGTATATGCGTGTGTGTGTGTGTTACTGGGTAATTACACAACAATAACATGATGATAATAATAAATATAAATACTACTATTACTACTCATATCACTGTAATGATTTTAACCTCCTAAAGACATACTTCATATTTCTCATCTAGAGAGAATATTTCCAACAAGTGGAAGAAGGAAAATCATCTTTCCCATACTGTTTTTTTCTCTTTTGGTCTGTGAAGATTACTTTAGGTATCTTGAGTCGCACATGCATACAGATTCAAAGAGCTTCTTGATCTGTTAATCCTTTTACCCCCAATGGACGTACTGGTACGTCCTTGCAAAAAAACTGCTATTTAAATTTTTTTTTTGCATATTTTTGATAACTTTATGAGAAATTTCAGGCATTTTCTAAGAGAATGAAACCAACCTGACCTCTCTATGACGAAAATTAAGGCTGTTAGAGCAATTTAAAAAAATATATATTGCAAAATGTGCTTGAAAAAAAAAATAAACGCCTGGGGGTTAAGGGTTGGAAAGTTCCAAATAGCCTGGGGGTAAAAGGGTTAACTTCTGATGAAGAGGAGTCGTTTAACTTTCCTTCTCGTATTCTCAAAATCAGAAAGATACATGAAATCGGATGAATTGTAATTTCAGGAAACCAATGATGCGTGTCAAACTGATCTATTATAAACTTGTATGATGTTGATCACTGTCTAATACATGCAAAGAATAGAAGACTAATATTGTTAGGGTTGTGGTGGCGGATGTGGTAACGTCCCTGACTGGTGATTGCCAGACTGGGGTTCGAGTCCCGCTCAAACTTGTTAGTTCCTTTGGTCGCTGCAACATCATCCTTGTGAGGTAAGGATGGGGGTTTTGAGTGAGCCTATAGGTTTATTATCTGCTGAGTCATCAGCAGCCATTACCCAGCCCTCCTTGGTCCTAGCTTGGATGGAGAAGGGGTTGGGCGGTGATCGTATGTACAGTATATAGGGTCCGTCTCTAGGGCATTGTCCTGCTCGATAGGGCAATGTCACTGTTCCTTGCCTCTCTCATTCATGAGCGGCCTTTAAAGCTTTAAAATATGTTGTGAAATACGAGTAGAACAAAATATAAATATCAATTCTCAGGAGAATGTAGTATCATTTGGATGAGACGTTGTGCTAGGCCTACTGACTAGATTAAGGTAATCCTAGACCCCATGTAGGAACTTTTCTACGTGTCTCATCTGTTTACAAATTTCCAAGTTATTTTTGGGGTTATATTTCTTTCTTTCTTAATATATATTCTTAGTGGTACTTTCTGGGTAACTTCACAGTGACTTCATATTGTATGAATACTGGGAATTTAGTTTTTCACGTTTTTAGGATTTTATCAAAAGGGATGAACAATATTTTCTATGTAATTCTATACATGAAATGTATATGATGCGAATATCGTTAAAACCGGTGATAAATTCACCACTGCAGATTCCCTGTTACAGTAAATAGACAACAATATCGTGGGTATAATAATAATAATAATAATAATAATAATAATAATAATAATAATAATAATAATAATAATAATAATAATAATAATAATAATAATAATAATAATATTCAGAGATAGAATGCATGGGCAACAATTTTCAGATCCTATGAACGCCAGAATTTCGTTTATTTGTTTCGAAATGACACTGGTCATTTTCGAAGTTTCCAAACGGATTACTGTTAAAAGACAATCCTGCCTTACATATTTTGCCTTCAAGGCATTTAATCAGTCGCTTTTAACCATATGCGTTTCTAGGTGAGTCCTTGTTCAAAGTGGCAGTTAGGGCCCCTACACACGATCAATTTTTTCGTCAATTAATTGATATCAATTTATTGACGACAATGAAATTGAGGAAATCACTGTGCCTACACACGGTCAATGATTTTACTTCAATTTTCAGTTTGATTCATAACTTCGAGATGAAAGCATCTGTGGCTCTAGGAATAGTGCTTGCTCTGGACACTCCAAAGCGATCAATTTTATTGAAGAACCGTCAATAAATATCAAAGGATCTTTGATCTCTCAATGAATTGATTCAACGAAATTGTTTCAATTAAATTGATACCAATGTCCCCTACACACGGTCAATTTCTCCAATTCATTGACGTCAATAAATTGATATCAATTAATTGACGAAAAAATTTATCGTGTGTAGGGGCCTTTAGAGTAATTTCTCTCTGCAATCTTTCCTCTATTCATGTCAAAGAAACGACTGATAGAAAAGGAACAGAAAGAAACACAAGACTGTAAAGGCCCCTATACACGATCAATTTTTTCGTCAATTAATTGATATCAATTTATTGACGTCAATGAATTGATGGAGACATTGACCGTGTGTAGGGGACATTGATATCAATTTAATTGAAACAATTTCATTGAATCAATTCATTGAGAGATCAAAGATCCTTAGATATTTATTGATGGGTCTTCAATAAAATTGATCGTGTGTGGGCAAAGCATCAATATATTGATCAATAATTTAGTGTTTTCCCAGCAGTGAAAGAGCACTATTCCTAGAGTCACAGATGCTTCCATCTCGAAGTTATGAATCAAACTGAAAATTGAAGCAAAATCATTGACCGTGTGTAGGCACATTGATTTCCTCAATTTCATTGTCGTCAATAAATTGATATCAATTAATTGACGAAAAAATTGATCGTGTGTAGGGGCCTTAAGGATGAATGTTCAAAGTGATGTCATTTTTATTCGTAAATCTCGAAGACGGAGATGAGGAGAATGTCAAGGGGCATTCTTTGATATTCTTCTGGATGATATATAGCTACATTTCTATCATCATCATCATCTCCTCCTACGCCTATTGACGCAAAGGGCCTCGGTTAGATTTCGCCAGTCGTCTCTTATCTTGAGATTTTAATTCAATATTTCTCCATTCATCATCTCCTACTTCGTGCTTCGCTTGGTATGACAATGAAACACTCTCCAATAGATTTAGTAGATTTGAGGACAAAGCCCTCAGAAGAATATTGGGAGTTAAATGGCAGGACAGGATTAGAAATAAAACTATAAGAGAGATTACTGGAGTGCCATATGTGGATGAGATCATGATGAGGGATAGATGGAGATGGTTTAGGCATGCTCTTCGCTCTCCTCAAAAGAGATTAGGTCACCAAACGTTCAGCTGGGCTCCACAAGGCACTAGAAGAGTTGGAAGATCCAGGCCTACAAGGATGAGGACATTTCTATCAAGATCCATGTTTTTTTCTGCTTACATTCAGTTGGGCTCCACAAGGCGCTAGAAGAGTTGGAAGACCCAGGCTTACATAGCTGAGGACATTTCTATGAAGGTCCATCTTTTTTTTTTTTTTTTTTTTTTTCTCGGGGCTCTGCGACATTGTTTATTGTCTACTCAAACACTATACAGTCGCTTCTTTATATGACTTTTGACAGCTTAGTCGGTATGCTTCCAGATTTAGCCATCTGATCTACATGTCATTTAGAATCTCTTTAGAACTTAATTAGTTTCCAGTATACTCTTTAATTACTTGTTTGTTTTAGCGTTTAAATTTTGGAATTTATTAGTAGTGGGCACAATGTTGCACCATATCGGAAAATTACATTGATCTACAAATTATATCTTTCATTGTATTACTCGTAGAATAACAACTAAACCAATAATTCTCTGTGTATCATGAGCACCCATCATCAAATGTTATTAATTGTGGTGTGTTGTAGCTACGACGTTGAACATTATTATTATTATTATTATTATTATTATTATTATTATTATTATTACTTTCCGAGTTACAGCCCTAGTTGGGAACACGGAATGTCATTTGAAGATTTCTCACTAATCAGTTTCAATTACCTTCCAAATTTGGAATTTATACTGCCAATAGAGAATTGGAATTCATCCGCTCCTCTTTTCTGTATTTTATGTTGATAAGTTTCGAACTGAGAACCATGAATATTAAAGCTGGCTAACCTCCTGGCTATTACAGTGGTAACGTGTTGACCTGGGATTTGCTTAGCGTCAGATCGATCCCCGCCCGGGACCGTGAGTCTAAAGGTACCCTGACACTTGCACGACTTTTTGCCACGAATTTGTCGTGGCAAGTCGTGACATTTTGTGGCACGAACTGGAAGATAAAAAAAAAAAAAAAAAATTACCTCAGAATCACAGCTGACCTGTCCATATTGACACGAACTGGCACGACAAGTTCGCGCATAGTTTGCGCACTTCCTGCATCGTCCCGACGAGTTCACGAACAGTTCGCGCATAGTTCACGACCCGGTCACGAAATTTTGTCGTGACCAAAATTTTGAACATTTCAAAATTTTCGTCACGACATGCCTCGATGTCCCGACGGGTTTACGAACACTTCACGCCAGTTCACGTCGAGTTCACGCCAGTTCACGACTCGAGTCGTGACAATGCGTGCCACAAATTCGTGCAAGTGTCCGCCTGGCTTAAAATCTGTTTACTGGGGAGGCCACTGCTGTGGTTGGGCACCAGTGACTGTGGGGTGTTGGGCTTGCCCGGCTGACGTTCTGGTGAGCATCTATTCTGATGAAACTGGAACTGAAACCTTTAACTATCCATTTCACGTTCAAGGACTTTAGAGTTTGTGTGATTTTTTGTGATGTTAAATAATCAAGTTCATCTCATAACTACGAAAATAGGGAAATATTTGAATTTATTTTTTTTAATAAAATAAAACGACTGATTAATTCAACCATATTTTCCAAATTATTACCCAAGCCATCATGCATGAACCATGATATTTTAACCGAATTCCATTAAACCATAGGTTGATTAATTGATTATTCATATAACTATTTATTTATTCAATTATTTACAAAATATTACGATTTTGGTGTAATCAAAACATATAGTTTATTGCACTTCTATCTTCTCATAGTTTTTTTGGCAATTTTATCTTATTTTTCTTCCTCTTTTCTACTTTTTCTTTTTCTTAGTTTATACATGAAAGATATGTTTTAATGTTGTTACTGTTTTTAAATTATTTTGTTTTAATTGTTCTTTACTCTCCTTTAGTGTATTTATTTCCTTGTTTCCTTTACTCGCTCGGCTATTTTTCACTGTTGGAGCCTTTGGGCTTATAGCATCATGCTCTTCCAACTAGGGTTGTAGCTTTGATAATAATAATAATAATAATAATAATAATAATAATAATAATAATAATAATAATGAGAAATAAAATTGCACTCTGTTTTTCCCTATCTCTTTACTCTATACCAACTTCTCTCTCTCTCTCTCTCTCTCTCTCTCTCTCTCTCTCTCTCTCTCTCTCTCTCTCTCCCTGTGTATTTCTGAGCCATCCGATCCCCGGCACTTTCACGAAGGAGGTCAGCAGATCGAGCCCTTTGAATGTGCACATCCAGTACGAACTGAAGGGTCTTTACGGAGCCCTCAGAGACCAAACATAAGACGAAGCAATCTCTGGCTGAAGGGAAATATGACGTCATTGACGTGAAACATTCGGTTTTCCCTTTTCCACCTTTTACTAAAACACATGGGTTGTTGTGGCCTGATTGGTAAACGTCTCTGCCTGGTGTTTGCCAGTCGGGGGTTCGAGTCCCGGTCAGTTTCGTTAGTGCCATTAGTATCTGCATCCTTACCATCCTTGTGAGCTAAGATTAATGGCTTAGGGGGAGCCTATAGGTCTATCTGTTGAGTCATCAGCAGCCATTGCTTGGCCCTCCCTGGTTCTAGCTTGGGTGGAGAGGGGGCTTGGGCGCTGATCATATGCATATATGGTCAGTCTCTAGGGTATTGGGTAGCTTGATAGGGCAAATGTCACTGTCTCTTGTCTATGCCATTTATGAGCGGCCTTTAAACCTTTAAACCACGCATTTACTGTCTACTGGAAACATTCCTGCCTCGCGATCACCGGACTGGGGTTCGAGTACGGCTCAAGCTCTATAGCACTTAGAGTCTGCAAGCTCACCATCTTTGTGAGCTAAGGATGGGGGAATGTGAGAGCCTATAGGCCTACATGCCGAGCCATCAGCAGCCATTGCCTGGCCCTCCCTAGTCCTAACTTGGAAGGAGAAGGGGCTTGGGCGCTGATCATGTGTATATATGATCATCCTATGGGGCATTGTCACTGCCCTTTACCTCTGCCATTCATGAGAGACCTTTAAACCTATCATCCGAAAGTTCTTTTCTAGGAAACTCAGTCGTCACGAAGCCGAAAACTGTATGGACATAGAAATTTTTTTTTCCCAAGAAAATATGGCTACCTAGAATGGTCTATGGACCCTTGTTATTTTGAATGGCTTCATGTATGAAGTTGTCTAGAGGATCATACGTCGTATGAGAGAGAGAGAGAGAGAGAGAGAGAGAGAGAGAGAGAGAGAGAGAGAGAGAGAGAGAGAGAGAGAGAGAGAGAGAGAGAGAGAGAGAGAGAGAGAATGTTAGATCCTGAGAGAGAGGTGCTATGTCATGCTGGATATACCTAACACCGTAGTTCATCTGATTTCCAGAGTTTTACTCTAAATCGGGATTATTTTGTTTGCTGGCTTTATATATATATATATATATATATATATATATATATATATATATATATATATATATATATATATATATATATATATATATATATATATATATATATATTCCCTGTTGGAACCCCTGGCCTTAAAGCATCCTGCTTTTCCAACCAGGGCTTTAGCTTAGGAAATAATATATATATATATATATATATATATATATATATATATATATATATATATATATATATATATGTATATTATATATATAAGTATGTGTGTTTATATATATGAACATATGTGTTTACAAGTACTTGGATGTTTGTATTATGTATCAATGAATTATACATTTATATATTTATAAAACTGTCGTTCTCTTTTGAATATATTATGATTTCACGTCACGTCGAAAATAATTTTAATTCAGCAAATGGTTTTCACTCAATTTATCAATGATTTTGAAATGTCAAAACGCATTTCATGTCATGTAGTACATGGTGATACAGTTTAGGGCAGCTGTTTATCTTTGGGTATTTTCGTTCTCAATTCCTTCGTTTTTTGTTTGTTTACTAGCGTACGCAACCCGTCAAAATGACGCACATATTCAACCCTTCTCCCCCTCCAATCCTCTTTCCTAACTACAACACGGCAGTTGTGGTTTCCGAGTGTACCTCTCGAGGTACCCTATCTCACCAGGGTATGACTACATTCTCTCCCCCCTACCAGAGGGAGATGGGGAGACCGCGTAGTTATACGTCTGGCAATGCTGCTCAGCATGACCGGAAATATAGTTTGCGGGTGTGGACCGGCATAGAAATACTATAAACAGACGCAAGCGGAAGGTCATGTCTGAGGCCATTGTTTTGCAGCGATGATGATGATAATGATATATATATATATATATATATATATATATATATATATATATATATATATATATATATATATATATATATATACATATATATATACACACATATATATATAAATGTATATATATTTGTATATATATATACATATATATATATATGTATATATACATATATACGTATATATGTGTGTATGTATATATATATATATATATATATATATATAATTTATATATATATATATATATATATATATATATATATATATATAATTTATATATATATATAGAGAGAGAGAGAGAGAGAGAGAGAGAGAGAGAGAGAGAGAGAGAGAGAGAGAGAGAGAGAGAGAGAGAGAGAGAGAGCCAGGCCCTAGCTCTGTTATACTGTATAGGGGAGATTTCCTCATTTGTTTTCGAGATATCTCTTTGTTATGAGTTGTATTGTGTCAAGTGATTTTGTAGGTTATTTTTCATATTTTTGAGTTAGTTGCCAATTGCCTTATAGTAATAAATTTAATGATAATAATGATAATTCTGATAACTTCCTACTTCATTGTCATATTCTTCCATAAGTTCCTACTTCATTATCATATTCTTCCATAAGTTCCTACTTCATTATCATATTCTTTTATAACTTCTTCATTATCACATTCTGCCATAACTTCCTACTTCATTATCACATTCTTCCATAACTTCCTACTTCATTATCACATTCTTCCATAAATTTTTACTTCATTATCATATTCTTCCATAACTTCATACTTCATTATCACATTCTTCCGTAACTTCCTACTTCATTATCACATTCTTCCGTAACTTCCTACTTCATTATCACATTCTTCCATAAATTTTTACTACATTATCATATTCTTCCATAACTTCATACTTCCTTATCACATTCTTCTGTAACTTCCTACTTCATTATCACATTCTTCCATAACTTCCTACTTCATTATCACATTCTGCCATAACTTCCTACTTCATTATCACATTCTTTCTTAACTTCCTACTTCATATTAATTTTCTTCCACTCTTCAGGATTTGTTCCTTAACCACTGTCTTCCTCTACCTTCACCACCTTCTCTGTTCCTTCCTATCTTTATCGATTTACCCTCGTAGCATTTCACCCCTTTTCCCTCCTCTTCTACTTACCCAGAGGCTATCTCTCCCAACAATAATCTTACTAGTAAGATAAAGGAAACAGGAGTAGAGGTCGAGAGATTAATTCATATATGAAGAGAAGTAGGACCCTCAAGCCGCACTTGGGATCCTTTGAAGATCAAAGACCTCGAGAGGTTAAGCACTGTAGCTCTAATATTCACCATAGAGGAATAACATTGTTAGGCATTATCATTATCTTCGCCAACTTCGTTGCGGAAGGTTATGTTTTGATAGGCGTGTATTTGTTTATTAATGGTGGTGTGTTCGTATGTTTGTATTTCGCATAACTCAAAAACTATTTAGCCGAATTTCGTGAAATTTGGTTGGGGTGTTTGGTCATGATCCAAGGACGATTTGATTGGATTTTTTGGGATTGATTGGATCAAAGATCAAGGTCAGGAAAAGGTTAAAAACGTCTTTTTTGCTATATCGTGGTGAATTTTAATCCGATTATCAAGAAACTAGTATACCGCACGTGTATCACACACTCAATAATAGTAATAATAATAATAATAATAATTTTGTTATCAGTAATAATAATAATAATAATAATAATAATAATAATAATAATAATTTTGATATCAGTAATAATAATAATAATAATTTTTTTTTGTTATCGCTCTTCCCTTACATTGATAACCTGTTTAAGCCTGTATGTGCTTGAAACATTGTGTTTGAATTTTTGTGCCGTTCTTGCTTGGAACGACTTGTATATAAACTCATGCTCCGTCGAAATAAAATTAGTTGCCTTCACCTCACTTCTCAGTTATCACCCAACGGGCACCTCGCACACTACTGGCAAAATGTGCATAATTCAATTGCCAATCTTGTGTTATACAACGGGATATATACAACATATGACATAAGCAAAGGTATGCGCTCTACGGAGTACCCCTTTCTATAGTCCATTTCTTTTAGCGAGGCATATTTGTACCGACTCCCAGCGGTGCCCTTTTAGCTCGGAAAAGTTTCCTGATCGCTGATTGGTTGGACAAGATAATTCTAACCAATCAGCGATCAGGAAACTTTTCCGAGCTAAAAGGGCACCGCTGCGAGTCTGTGCAAATATGCCTCGCTAAAAGAAATGGACTATAGTTTGTCATCATGTTCGATTCCCACTATCATTTTACTTAAGCCGGTTGTGCAGCTTTTCTTGCCTGTCCATATGCCCAGTACAACTTTAAGTGTATTTTGCAATCACATTAGTGCTGTTGATAAGCGTCATTAAACTTGCAGTAATGAAAGGACCGATATCCATCCTTTACGAGATCAGTTTGCCGGAAGTGATATGAAGATAGCCAGTCAAAGGACACCATAACTCTCTAGCGGTAGTATCTAAAAGGGTGGCTGGTGCCCTGGCCAACCTTCTGCCTATAATTCCCTTTAATTCCCGTTCAGTTGCAATCTTTTTACCATTGCATATATCTTCACATCACTTCCGGCAAATTGATCTTGTAAAGGATGGATATTGGTCCTTTCATTACTGCAAGTTTAATGACGCTTATCAACAGCACTAATGTGATTGCAAAATACACTTAAAGTTGTACTGGGCATATGGACAGGCAAGAAAAGCTGCACAACCGGCTTAAGTAAAATGATAGTGGGAATCGAACATGATGGGAATCGAACATGATGACAAACTAGAAAGGGGTACTCAGTAGAGCGCATACCTTTGCTTGTGTCATGTTGTATATGTCCCGGTGTATAACATTAGATTTTTTAAAGGTTTAAAGGTCGCTCATGAATGGCAGAGGCAAGGGAGAGTGACATTGCCCTATCAAGCAGGACAATGCCCTAGAGACTGACCATATATCATATGATCAGCGCCCAAGCCTCCGCTCCACCCAAGCTAGGACCAGGGAGGGCCAGGCAGTGGCTGTTGATGACTCAGCAGATAGACCTATAAGCTCCCCCAAACCCCCCAAACTTAGCTCACAAGGATGGTAAGGTTGCAGACACTAATAGCACTAACGAGGCTGAGTGGGACTCGAACCCCCGACGAGCAAACACCAGGCAGAGACGTTATTAATTAGGCCACAGCAACCCATGGATTATGCACATTTTGGCACTAGTGTGCGAGGCGCCCGTTGGGTGATAACAAGAGCACGAGTTTATATACAAGCCATTCCAAGCAAGAACGGCACAAAAATTCAAACACATTGGATCCTTCTTTCTGGTTACGGTTCATTTTCCCTTTGCCTACATATACACCTAATAGTCTGGCCTATTCTTTACAGATTCTCCTCTGTCCTCATACACCTGACAACACTAAGATTACCAAACAATTCTTCTTCACTCAAGGGGTTAAATGCTACACTGTAATTGTTCAGTGGCTACTTTCCTCTTGTTAAGGGTAGAAGAGATTCTTTAGCTATGGTAAGCAGTTCTTCTGGGTAGTGCCATAGCCTCTGTACCATGGTCTTCCACTATCGGGGGGGGGGGGGTTAGATTTCTCTTGCTTGAGAGTACACTCGGGCACACTATTCTATCTTATTTCTCTTCCTCTCGTTTTTATAAAGCTTTTATAGTTTATATATGAAAGATATATTTGAATTTTGTTACTGTTCTTAATATATTTTATTCTATTGTCAATTACTTCTTTTGTAGTTTAATTATTTCCTTGTTTCCTCTCCTCACTGGGCTACATTCCCTGTTGGAGCCCTTCGGCTTATAGCATCCTGCTTTTCCAACTAGGGTTGTAGCTTAGCTTGTAATACTAATAATAATATTAATAATAATTAATAATAATAATAATAATGATAGTAATAATGATAATGATAATAATAATAATAATGATAGTAGTAGTAGTAGTAGTAGTAGTAGTAGTAGTAGTAGTAGTAGTAGTAGTAGTAGTAGTTAGTAATAATAATAATAATAATAATTAGAAATTAGTAATTAGTAATCAATGATTAAATAATTAATAATTAGTAATTAGGGATCAGTAATTAATAATCAATACTTAATAATTAATAGTTAATAATTAATAACAATAATATTTCTAGTCTACTATTCCTCATGTTAAGACCGATGTAGGCAGGGATTAGAAATGAACCCTCTGTTACACTTGAAACTTTACTCCATGCAAATTCAAATAGCTCATGAGGGAGCCATTTGACCTCTTAGCCTTGTCATCAGATGCCATAAAATGGACTTGTTCGCCTAGTGGTCCTCGAGGAACAATTCACGTAAAAAAAAAAAAATCGAAAGACCTTGACGATAAAAGAGTTTAAGATAAATTTAGTATACGCTGTTAGAAAATAGTACTTTTAGTCGGAAATTCTCCGTAAAAATATACTGTTCTCAGCCGTATTTTAGTAAAATATAGGCGACCGTAATTTTAACCCTACTTTATTATTTTTTCACATCAGTATATCTGTTTTTAAAACGGTAAATGCCGGGCAACATTTGTTTCAGGATTTCCCCGATTGTTTACGGAAATTTTTAACAGTACACTGTTAAAATTTTTTATAAAAAAAACGGCAAATACCTGGCAACATTTATTCCAGGATTTTTACCTCTTTTTTTTTTTACGGAATATTTTGAACAGTGTACAGTACACTGTTCAAAATTTGCATTAAAAAAAACAGCAAATGCCTGGCAACATTTATTCCAGGATTTTTACCGTTTTAAAAACGGATATGTTGACGTAAAGGAGTGATATCACGGTCATCAACCCGTAAAAGATAATAACGAAGTAGGGTGAAAATTACGGTCGCCTATATTTTACTGAAATACGGCTAAAAACTTTATTTTTACGGAGAATTTCAGATTAAAATTACTTTTTTTTTTTTACAGTGTATGTATAAGAAAAAACGCACATAGACATATCATTTCCTTTACATTAATTTGATTACGTCATTCGTAAACTAAGATTTTTTTTGCAAAAAATATGAAGATATTTGTTCTTCTTATATCTGCATGGCAGTTAAATTTCTTGATCATCTGCCAGTTTAGTTTAGGGATGTTGAGTATCTTACAAATGATTATTAGAGAAAAGTAATCTTTTAGAATTATGTATTGACTAATAAGGGAAGTTAAAATAAAAAAAAAACGTATGTTTTTCCTCATAAGTTTGTTTGTCTTTAGTTATGGAAATTGGACTATTATTTATTTTTTTCTAAGATTTTTTTCACGAATTCTTACCCAATTGCTGAAATTTTAATTTTGATAAGATTAATTGTTAGCAATCTAGGTATTTTATACTACTATAATAAAGAAAACTCAAAATTATATTAATAAAAGCTTTTATTATCTTTTAAAGCTACATAATGTATGTATATGAAGTTGATATAAAAAAAGTTTATGTAGCTGAAAATCATAAAAAAGGTTATGTAGTTCAACATAATGTAATTTGTGAAAAAAAAAAATATTTCTAATGTACAATTTCTTTCAAGTTTTTCAAGCGGGTTTTCTTGAAAAAAAAAAACAAAAAAACAAGGTAAACTTATTCTTCTTGTTTTTGTTACTATACAAACGTTTTCCCTGTTCCTTTTATTTTGATTAATTCTATGACTTAGTTTTCATCAAAATTATTTCCATGAACTTCATTTTACTTTACATCCTTCCCCCATTCGTACAGTAAGCCCAAGTCCCTTTCTAGCCTTTACCACATATCTCCCATTCGTTAAAGGTTTAAAGGCCGCTAGTGAATGGCAGAGGCAAAACTGACCATATATACATACGTTCCTCATGCAAGTCCCCTCTCCACTCAAGCTAGGAGCATGGAGGGCAAGCAATGGCTTCTGATGACGCAGCAGATAGACCTATAGGTTCCCCCAAAACACCCCATCCTAAAGCCAGGCTGACACTTGCACGAATTTGTGGCACGCATTGTCGCGACTCGAGTCGTGAACTGGCGTGAAGTGTTCGTAAACCCGTCGTGACATTGTGGCATGTCGTGACGAGATTTTTGAAATGTTCAAAATTTTGGTCACGACAAAATTTCGTGACCGGGTCGTGAACTATGCGCGAACTGTTTGTGAACTCGTCGGGACGATGCGGGAAGTGCGCAAACTATGCGTGAACTCATCGTGAACTCTTGTGCCAGTTCGTGTCAATGTGGACAGGTCAGCTATGATTCTGAGGTAATTTTTTTTTTTTTTTTTTTTTTTTTCCCCAGTTCGTGCCACAAAATGTCACGACTTGCCACGACAAATTCGTGGCAAAAAGTCGTGCAAGTGTCAGGGTACCTTTAGTTCGCAGGGATGGCGAGGCTGCATACACTAAAAAAAAACTATCAAGCTTGAGCGAGACTCGAATCCCAGTCTGGCGATCGACATGCAGGGACGCTTCCACTAGGCCACAAGAACACCATTAGTGTCTAAATTTTTCTTCCTTCCCGTTCACTGTTATCCCTCGTGTATTTGTTCCTTCTGATATTGCTTTGTCTTGCATTTCTCTTCCTTCCTTTTTCTTTTCCTGCATCCCCCTCGTTAAGTGCTAATCCGGCAGAGTCCTGGAAAAGGTTTTCAGGGAGTGGAGACCTCGGGATTAATCCATTAATGGATTCAAGTACGTTCTTCGAAACTTAAATTGGTCATTCAATATTAATGGGCGATATTTTAACACAAACATGATCACTCTCATTTCCTGATTTTTTTTTTTTTTTGTTTCGAAACTGATAACGATAATTTTTTTTTTAGATATTTCTCCAAATATTCAAATACTTCACTTCTGTTTATTGGCGTCTTTTCTAACATATTGTTATCTTATTGTATTTGTGCTCATTGTAAATGCAATTATCAATATGACATTCGATAAAATCCAGAATGACAATATTTGAAGATGAATTGAATCATTGAAAATAAATGAAAAAAAAATACAAAGAATGATCAATTATTTATGAGATAATTGAGTTTTGTAACAGTTCGCTATTCAGTAATTTCATATCAATCGAAATGAATTATAATGTAATTAGATCTTGAAATCAATTTATTCCCCAAATATTGAAGATCCAATTGGTGTTTTTACAGATTTTTGTCTTTGCATTTTATTGTCCATCTACCATAATGTGAGATATCATCATCATCATCTCCTCACACACATATTGACGCAAAGGGCCTCTGTTAGATTTCACCAGTTGTCTTTATCTCGAGCTTTTAAATCAATACTTCTCTATTCATCATCTCCTACTTCACGTTTCATATAATAATACTCATTATTAAGACTTCTTGTTATGAGTTTTATATCAAACTAGATCTTAAAACTGAGTGACACCGTTGTATTGGAGAAATCTTAATTGTTTAAATATCTGAATCTGTTGCTGAAAATCCTTAATAAATTTGGTTGAGAGGCAGCAAGACATCTTCAGTCCAGTTATTATTATTATTATTATTATTATTATTATTATTATTATTATTATTATTATTAGCTAAGCTACAACCCTAATTGATAAAGCAGGATATTATAAAGCCCTAGGGCTCCACCAGGGAAAATAGCCCGGTGAGGAAAGGAAATAAGGAAATAAACAAACTACAAGAGAATTAATGAACAACTATTATATATTTCAAGAACAGTAACAACGTTGAATTAGATCTTATATATATAAACTATAATGAGAGAGGGACTCATGTCAACCTGTTCAACCTATTCAACATGAACACATTCTCTGCAAGTTTGAACTTTTGTTTGGATTAAGTTATACTGCAACAACGAGACTTTGTTTGTGTGGTAATTTATTTTTTTCCCCAACCATCTGGTCTTGAAAGAGTCGGGCATATAATTTACCTAATGGCTAAGGACCCTTGTTCTGAACTTCCTTAACTGCAGTAGAGTCCTCGCCCATGATATCAGTCTGCAACAGAAGATGAAGGTATATTTCATAGATGCTATTTGTTTTATTGACTTTTTCTATGTGGAATTTTTATATTATTGCCTCTTTTTCTATGCGGAATTTTCATATTTTTGCCTCTTTTTCTATGGGGAATTTTCATATTTTTGCCTCTTTTTCTATGTGGAATTTTCATATTTTCGCACCTTTTCTATGTGGAATTTTCATATTTTGGCCTCTTTTTCTGTGGCATTTTCATATTTTGACCTCTTTTCTATGTGAAATTTTCATATTTTTGCCTCTTTTTCTGTGTGGAATTTTCATATTTTTGCCTCTCCTTCTATGTGGAATTTTCATATTTTTGCCTATTTTTCTATGTGGAATTTTCATATTTCTGCCTCTTTTTCTATGTGGAATTTTCATATTTTTGCCTCTTTTTCTATGTGGCATTTTCATATTTTGGCCTCTTTTCTATGTGAAATTTTCATATTTTGGCCTCTTTTTCTGTGTGGAATTTTCATATTTTTGCCTCTCCTTCTATGTAGAATTTTCATATTTTTGCCTATTTTTCTGTGTGGAATTTTCATATTTCTGCCTCTTTTTCTATGTGGAATTTTCATATTTTGGCCTCTCTTTCTATGTGGAATTTTCATATTTCTGCCTCTTTTTCTATGTGGAATTTTCATATTTTTGCCTCTTTTTTTTCTATGTGGAATTTTCATATTTTTGCCTCTTTTTCTATGTGGAATTTTCATATTTTTGCCTCTTTTTCTATGGGGAATTCTCATATTTTTGCCTCTTTCTATGTGGAATTTTCATATTTTTGCCTCTTTTTCTATGTGGAATTTTCATATTTTTGCCTCTTTTTCTGTGGGGAATTTTCATATTTTTGCCTATTTTTCTTTGTGGAATTTTCATATTTTCGCACCTTTTCTATATGGAATTTTCATATTTTTGCCTCTTTTTCTATGTGGCATTTTCATATTTCTGCCTCTTTTCTATGTGAAATTTTCATATTTTTGCCTCTTTTTCTGTGTGGAATTTTCATATTTTTGCCTCTCCTTCTATGTGGAATTTTTATATTTTTGCCTATTTTTCTATGTGGAATTTTCATATTTCTGCCTCTTTTTCTATGTGAAATTTTCATATTTTTGCCTCTCTTTCTATGTGGAATTTTCATATTTCTGCCTCTTTTTCTATGTGGAATTTTCATATTTTTGCCTCTTTTTCTATGTGGAATTTTCATATTTTTGCCTCTTTTTCTATATGGAATTTTCATATTTTTGCCTCTTATTTCTATGTGGAATTTTCATATTTTTGCCTCTTTCTATGTGGAATTTTCATATTTTTGCCTCTTTTTCTATGTGGAATTTTCATATTTTACCTCTTTTCTATGTGAAATTTTCATATTTTTGCCTTTTTCTGTGTGGAATTTTCATATTTTTGCCTCTTTTTCTATGTGGAATTTTCATATTTTTGCCTCTTTTTCTATATGGAATTTTCATATTTTTGCCTCTTTTTCTATGTAGAATTTTCATATTTTTGCCTCTTTCTATGTGGAATTTTCATATTTTAGCCTCTTTTTCTATGTGGAATTTTCATATTTTGGCCTCTTTTCTATGTGAAATTTTCATATTTTTGCCTCTTTTTCTGTGTGGATTTTTCATATTTCTGCCTCTTTTTCTATGTGGAATTTTCATATTTTTGCCTCTTTTTCTATGTGGAATTTTCATATTTTTGCCTCTTTCTATGTGGAATTTTCATATTTTTACCTCTTTTTCTATGTGAAATTTTCATATATTTGCCACTTTTTCTATGTGGAATTTTCATATTTTTGCCTCTTTTTTTATGTGGAATTTTCATATTTTTGCCTCTTTTTCTAAGTGTAATTTTCATATTTTTGCCTCTTTTTTTATGCAGAATGTTAATAATTTTGCATCTTTTTCTGTGTGGAATTTTCATATTTTTGCCTCTTTTTCTAAGTGTAATTTTCATATTTTTGCCTCCTTTTCTATGTGGAATTTTCATATATTTGTCTGTTTCTATGTGGAATATTCATATTTTTGCCTCTTTTCTATGTGATATTTTCATATTTTTTGCCTCTTTCTAAGTGGAATTTTCATATATTTGCCTCTTTTCTATGTGGAATTTTCATATTTTTGCCTCTTTTTCTATGTGAAATTTTCATATATTTGCCACTTTTTCTATGTGGAATTTTCATATTTTTGCCTCTTTTTTCTATGTGAAAGCTTCATATTTTTGCCTCTTTTTCTAAGTGTAATTTTCATATTTTTGCCTCTTTTTTTAATGCAGAATGTTCATAATTTTGCCTTTTTTTTCTGTGTGGAATTTTCATATTGTTGCCTCTTTTTCTAAGTGTAATTTTCATATTTTTGCCTACTTTTCTATGTGGAATTTTCATATATTTGCTTCTTTACTACGTGGAAATTCTATATATTTTCCTTTTTCTGTGCGAAATGTTCATATTTTTGCCTTTTTTTCTAAGTGTAGTTTTCATATTTTTGCCTTTTTTTCTAAGTGTAATTTTCATATTTTTGCCTTTTTTTCTAAGAGTAATTTTCATATTTTTGCCTTTTTTTCTAAATGTTATTTTCGTATTTTTGCATTTTTCTAAGTGTAATTTTCATATTTTTGCCTTTTTTTTAAGTGTAATTTTCATATTTTTGCCTTTTTTTCTAAGTGTAATTTCAAATTTTTTTTTTTTTCTAAGTGTAATTTTCATATTTTTGCCTTTTTTTTCTAAGTGTAATTTTCATATTTTTGCCTTTATTTCTAAGTGTAATTTTCATATTTTAGCCTTTTTTTAAGTGTAATTTTCATATTTGTACCTTTTTTTTCTAAGTGTAATTTTCATATTTTAGTCTTTTTTTCTAAGTGTAATTTTCATATTTTAGCCTTTTTTTCTAAGTGTAATTTTCATATTTTTGCCTTTTTTTAAGTGTAATTTTCTTATTTTTACCTTTTTTCTAAGTGTAATTTTCATACTTTTGCCTTTTTTTCTAGGTGTAATTTTCATATTTTAGACTTTTTTTCTAAGTGTAATTTTCATATTTTTACCTGCTTGTGTTTCACGCAAATTATTCCTCTCTTAGAATCTAAGAACTCGGTTGTATTACTATATAAGGGCCATTTGTTTGTGTGTACCTCAGGACTCTGCCGATTCAAAACTTAAGGTGTGTGTTTTAAGTCATTCTTGCAACTATCTGTTCTTAAAGGCAGGTGTACATTATACATTATGGGTAAGAATTTTTATTCGGAAGTCACCCATTTTGTTTTTCTCATACTATTTTTTAACTGACTGTCTTTTTCCGTCTGGAATTTTCCAATTCACAATTCTATATATATATATATATATATATATATATATATATATATATATATATATATATATATATATATATATATATATATATATATATATGTATGTATGTATGTATATATATATATATATATATATATATATATATATATATATATATATATATATATATATATATATATATATATATATATATATATATATATATATAGTTATAACTTATATATGTCTCAACAATGCTTTATATGAATTGTATATGAAAATACAGGAATCTGTTATTAATCCCACTGTGCTGAAAAGATATAATGTCACGAAATGGAGACTTTATGAAAGACTACATTTATTCCAAATTGTAAAAAACGGAAAAATTGCCTTTTTTTCTAATATTAAGAGGACTGTGGTGGCCGATGCGGTAACGTCCCTGACTGGTGAACGCTAGTGCTGCTCAAACTTATTAGTTCCTTTGGTTGCGGCCAGCTCACCATCCTTGTCAGCTAAGGATGGGGGTTAGGTATGGGAGAGCCTACATGTCTAACTGCTGAGCCTTCAGCAGCCATTGCCTGGCCCTTCATGGTCCTAGCTTAGGTGGAGATGGGGGTTGGGCGCTGATCATATGTGTATATGGTCAGTCTCTAGGGCATTGTCTTGCTCGAGCAATGTCGCTATCCCATGCTTCTGCCATTCATGAGCGGCCTTTAAACCTTTAAAAAACAATATCCTACAGGTCCCTTATTCAAAGTCCTCCTCTTCTTAGAAATAGGACTTTGGGGAGAACTGGTAGTTAGATGTATGGAGAGAGTGATCCAAGTGAGAGTTTGGGGGGGGGGGGAGTACCTGCCATGCAATATATCTTCCTTACGGCTTCTGAGACGTCTCTTCCCCCCCCCCCCTTTATGGTCGAGGAAGACCACACTCAGGCTCCTTCAGTCCCTGCCTCATTTAGATTCAAAGGACCCTGATTTGCTGACCACTGTTGCCATGTCTTCGAAGGACATTAAGGAAATGAATATTGATCGGTTGGGGGAGGATAATAAGGGGAAACTTAAATGGAGAGGGGGAAAAACGGGGATAAAAATGTCTAGTTAGGGGAAAAGACATGAATAGGGAAAAGGGGCCGAGTTCTCATTTTATTTTCCCACTAGTGTACGTGACCCGTCAAAAATGATGGCTAAATGTTTAGATTGATATGCATATTATTATTATTATTATTATTATTATTATTATTATTACTTGCTAAGCTACAGCCCTAGTTGGAAAAGCAGGATGCTATAAGCCCAGGGGCTCCAACAGGGAAAATAGCTCAAAGAGGAAAGGAAACAAGGAAAAATTAAATTTTTAGGAAGAGTAACAACATTTAAAATAAATATTTCCTATATACTGTAATGTATAAAAACTAACAAAACAAGAGGAAGAGGAACAAGACAACAGCGCGCCCGAGTGTACCCTCAAGCAAGAGAACACTCCTCGTCTCCCTTTCCTATCTACAACCACTCTCCCCCGTAGATATACGTCTTGCCATGCCGCTGAGCGTGACCGAAAAGGAATATAGACTGTATATATATTTATGTATATAGCCAGAAACTCGCTCTTTCTTACATAGAGGAGATTGCAATGTTAATCTTGGTATTCGTTGCTTCATTGAGCTTATTGAAATACGAATGTGCCTAACCTAACCTAATCTAACCTAACCTAGATTATACAGTATTTTAGAAACATTTTTACTTTCCCGCCGTTATCCTTACATTAAGGGGTCGGTTGCGTGATGCGTCCTCTCCAATGTCTTCTATCAAAGGCATCCTCTTCCACCAAACTTCTTCTCTCCATATCATCCTTCACTTTTGTAAACGCAAAGTCATGTATTCTCTTTGATTATTGATTATCACTTGGAAATGGGTCTCTTTATCTTAAGATTTCGAGAGTAAAAAAGAGTATGTATTAGAAATGTGAATTACATGAAGGCTTTATAGACTTTTAAATATACTTTTCTGTCAGGTTAAAAAAAAGAATATTTGAACAATTTAGTTAATTTTCATAAAACTGGATAACTATATCTATACGTATGGCTATTATTATTATTATTATTATTATTATTATTATTATTATTATTATTATTATTTACAAAGCTACAACCCTAGCTGGAAAACAGGGTTGTTATAAGCCCAAGGGCTCCAACAGGTAGGTAGTAGGTTGTCCAGGGCACCAGCCGGCCGTTGAGATACTACCGCTAGAGAGTTATAGGGTCCTTTGACTGGCCACACAGTACTACATTGAATCCTTCTCTCTGGTTACGGTTCTTTCCCTTTGCTTACACATACTCTGAATAGTCTGGCATATTCTTTACATATTCTCCTCATGTCCTAATACAACTGACAACACTGTGATTATTAAACAATTCTTCTTCATCCAAGTGGTTAACTACTGCACTGTAATTGTTCAGTGGCTACTCTCCTCTTGGTAAGGGTAGAAGAGACTCTTTAGCTATGGCTAGCAGCTCTTCTAGGAGAAGGACACTCCAAAATCAAACCATTGTTCTCTAGTCTTGGGTAGTGTCATAGCCTCTGTACCATGGTCTTCTACTGTCTTGGGTTAGAGTTCTCTTGCTTGAGGGTGCGCTCGGGCACACTGTTCTATCTGGTTTCTCTTCCTCTTGTTTTCTTAAAGTATTTGTGGTTTATTTGGGAAATATTTATTTTGATATTGTTGCTGCTCTTGAAATATTTTATTTTCCCTTGTTTCCTTTCCTCTCTGGGCTATTTTCCCTGTTGGGGCCCCTGGGCTTATAGCATCCTGCTTTTCCAACTAGGGTTGTAGCTTAGTAATTAATAATAATAATAATAATAATAACAGGGAAAATAGCCCATGAGGAAACAAGGAAACATAGAATAGTGCGCCTGAATGTACCCTCAGACAAGGAGGGAAGTTCCTGTCCAATAATTCATGTGATCTGCAAGACAAGGAAAAATAATGAAAATAAAGAGTAAAAAGAAAAAAGGACCCGCAGCAGCTATCTCCTCTGGGAGCAATGGAGCGCTAGGCCTACTGACTATATAAAGGCAAGGCTATTTCTAACGTGTCAGCCCGTTTAGAGATATCTCTCCCATCCAATTTTTATGGTACACTGACAAAGATGTATACCGTCAGATAGTATGACTGCTTAAGTTACCCAGGGTTAACAAAGACTTCTTCTCTCAAGGGGTTAACTACTGCACTCTAATTGTTCAGTGGCTACTTTCCTCTTGGTAAGGGTAGAAGACACTCTTTAGCTGTGGTAGGCAGCTCCTCTAGGAGAAGGACACTCCGAAATCAAACCATTGTTCTCTAGTCTTGGGTAGTGCCATAGCCTCTGTACCATGGTCTTCTACTGTCTTGGGTTAGAGTTCTTTTGCTTGAGGGCACACTCGGGCACACTGTTCTATCTAGTTTATCTTCCTCTTGTTTTGTTAAAGTTTTTATGTTTTATATAGGAAATATTTATTTTAATATTGTTACTATTATTAAAATATTTTATTTTTCCTTATTTCCTTTCCTCACTGGGCTATTTTCCCTGTTGGAGCCCCTGGGCTTATAGCATCCTGCTTTTCCAACTAGGGTTGTAGCTTAGCATTTGATAATAATAATAATAATAATAATATACTTTTTACTCTTGTGCGATTGAGCCTTTAGGTGATAACCGAGAGGCGAGATGAATGCAACTGACTTTATTTCAACAGAACGCGGGTTTATATACAGCAGGTTCCGGACAAGAATGTTACATAAAATGAAAAATAAAACAAAATAATTCAGGGAAAGGCAGGCTTAAACGGGTTCTGTTAACAGCGCGGGGTAGAACGAGATATAAGAAAAAAAAGGAAGAGATAAGAAAATACCGTTTCATTGCACGAAATTCCTGTGACGACCATCCTTTCTTTTCTTCCTTGTTTTTATCTTAAAGAAAATAGGATGAATAAGAAAATGATGGAAACGCTTGACTGGATCTTAACCAAAACTTCTCAAACGTGAAATTATTGTTCCACCCTCTACATAACCAGGGGGTGACTTCCTACCTTACCAGGGCCTCACCCCCTCTCCCCTGGACCGCCCAAACATAAGATTCCATAGATATTAGAGAAAATATACTATTAGACGTACGTGTAGCTTATGATACAGTAGTACGCTGTATTTTCAATGTTTTCAAATATCTTTGTATTTTATTCATTTCCTTATTTCCTTTCCTCACTGGGCTGTTTTTCCCCGTTGGAGCCATTGGGCTTATTCCATCCTTGCTTTTCTAACTAGAGTTGTAGCTTAGCTAATAATAAAGATAATAATAATAATAATAATAATAATAATAATAATAATAATAATAATAATATGGTTAAGTTGTAATTTCTTAAAATATATTGAAGACATTATGTCTTAAGTCACTCGTAATGATATTTTTATTATGAAAATGCTACATTACAATATATGATCTTTAATTGCAATTTAATGAAACGGGTAAATGCACACACACACACACACACATATATATATATATATATATATGTATATATATATATATATATATATATGTATATATATAATAGGCCTTGATATAATATATGTACATGTATGTGTGTATATATATATATATATATATATATATATATATATATATATATATATATATATATATATATACTGTATATATATATATAAAAGTATATTATATATGTATATATAATAGTAGTCCTTGATATATATATATATATATAATTATATATATATATATATATATATATATATATATATATATATATATATATATATATATATATATGTGTGTGTGTGTGTGTGTGTGTGTGTATGTGAATTTGTCTGGTTTTGACTGTTTACATGTAATGCTCTATTGTTTAATGAATTGAATAATTTAAAAATATATTCACGATGCATCCATTCTATTTCATATTTTTTATCTAAATCTTCAATTCTTATGACGAGAGACTCAAATCATCGATTATTCGCGATTTTTTTTCTTTAGAATATAAAAGAGAAAAATCTACTTTTTTTTTTCCTTTTCGGATTATTATTTCAGTGTTTTGAAAATACCAATTTGAAGTTCCCCTAAGGGTGTTTATCCTTTTTAGATTTTCTATGTGAGCAGAAAGGCAGGAAGGAGAGAGAGAGAGAGAGAGAGAGAGAGAGAGAGAGAGAGAGAGAGAGAGAGAGAGAGAGAGAGAGAGAGAGAGAGAGAGAGAGAGAGAGGTTATTTGAAAAGGCAACTAATAAGAAGGAAGGATGGAAGAAGGAAAGAAAAAGGGCAGAAGAAAGGGTGGGGGGTTATTTGAAAAGGCAACTAATCTTAGAAAGGAAGTAAGGAAGGAAGGAAGGAAGAAAGAAAGAAAAAGGGCAGAAAAAAGGGGCGGGGGTATTTTAAAAGGCAACTAATCTTAGAAAGGAAGTAAGGAAAGAAGGAAGGAAGAGGGAAGGAAAAAGGGCAGAAAAAAAAGGTGGGGGGGGGGGGTTATTTGAAAAGGCAACTAATCTTAGAAAGGAAGGAAGGAAGGAAAGAAAAAGGGCAGAAAAAAAGGGTAGGGGTTATTTGAAAAGGCAACTACTCTCGGGATGGGGTGCTGGGTCTGGGGGGGACCGTACCTGACATCCCTTTATACTACAGCCTTCTGTCAATCAGTTCCATCCTCTGAGGAGGCCATTGAAGCCCCCAGATCGCTTCCTCATATAAATTCAAAGGATCCAATTTGCTGACCTTGGTTCCTGGGGGAACTCATTTGACCTCCCACGCCGTGTCACCGAATCCTATAAAAGGGAAGGATATTGAAGGGCTTGGGGGGTATAAGTTTGCATGTAAAGGATTCATAAATAGCGAAAGGATAGATGAAGAGAAAAAAAAGGGAATAGTTAAAGGTTGAAAGGGAAAAAATTGTCTGAGGAAAAGGGTGCATATACAGCATTATTCACTAGTTACGAAAAACTGCATGAATAAACGACAGTGTTGTTGAGATACCGTTATTCATTCTTCATAACTAGAATACCCGAGCCGTCAAAAATGACGTCAAAATATTTAGCTAGATATACACGCACATACACACCCATACATACATTCAACCCTTCCCATCACCTCCCCCTATCCTAACTTCAACCAGATGGTTCGGCAATTTGTGGGACATTGTGGTTTCCGAGTGTACACTCCATACTCCCTCTCACCACGGGATGATTATTCCCTCTCCCCCTTGAGCGTGACAGGAAAGATATATATATATATAAATATATATATATATATATATATATATATATATATATATATATATATATATATATATATATATAATATATAGATATATATATATATATATATATATATGTGTGTGTGTGTGTGTGTGTGTTGTATGTCGGGTTATGTCTGCTTGTATGTAATGCTGTTAAATTGTTTTAAGAATTGCATAATTTAAAAATATATTCACGATGCATCCAATATATTTCA
>NC_090731.1:161813346-161820846 GCF_036898095.1 Palaemon carinicauda
TATGATCGACGCAATTATGAGAGAGAAATTAAAGGTTACATAATTGGTTTCACTGTAGCTCAACTCTTCAAATGGCAGAGGCAAGGGGCAGTGACATAACCTTATCAAGCAGGACAATGCCCTAGAGACTGATCATATATACATATGATCAGCTCCCAAATCCCCTCTCCATCCAAACGAGGACCAAGGAGCACCAGACAATGGCTGCTGATGACTCAGCAGATAGCCCAGTAGGCTTCCCTAAACCCCTCATTCTTAGCTCATAAGGATAGTGAGGTTGCAGCGACTAAAGAAACTAACGAGTTTGAGGTGGACTGGAATCCCAGTCTGTCGATTACTAGTCAGGGACGTTACCACACCGGAAACCACAACCCTTTTATATTGTAGAATTAATAGAATGTAATTTTGTTTTTGCTGATAAATCTGGCGTGAAAACAAACAAGGAAAACAAACAAGGAAAGATACAAACAACAAACAAAAATGTGCGAGGAGTGTGCAAGAAAGGCTTACAGATTGAATGTGCAATCGCTGTTGTAAACAAAATACCCCACTTGGATTTACGCAGCCCTTGTATATTTACATAAAGATTTCATCCATTGTGTGGATCGAGTATATGAGTTATTCAAGGAGAGAGAGAGAGAGAGAGAGAGAGAGAGAGAGAGAGAGAGAGAGAGAGAGAGAGAGAGAGAGAGAGAGAGAGAGAGAGTCAGTCCAATACGAGTCGTCATTTCCTTTTGTCTGGGGACCAGCACCGTGGAAACCAAATCGATATAGTAATACTTTGTACAGACTTTTGGGGGGAGGGGGAAAGAGGGAGGAGGGAAAGAGGGGAGGGTATTGTATCAGGAGGGGAATGGAGGGATGTTGGAGGGAAGCTGAAGAAGGGAGGCTTGCAGGAAAGGGAAGGGAAAGTGTTGTATCAGGAGGGGATGGAGGGAACCTGAGGAAGACTGGGAAGATTGGTGAAGGGGACTTTTATATTTGAGCTAGGGGTAGTGGAGGGAAAAAAAAGGGGGAGGGAAGGAAATGAAGGTGTTGTCATAGAGAGGAGGGGGGGGGGGGTAGAAGAAGAGAAGTGAATGAAGAGAAAAGTTTTTGTTTTCCTGCTTTTTGTATGACTCATAAAAGATTTGGTTAAGAATGGTTGGAATCTTACAACAGAAACGGTTCCGGTTTCAGGGAAATTAGGAATGGCTGGGAATTATTATACGCTTCGGGGTTTTTGAGATGTGATGATAATGGCTAGGATGATATTATTATTATTATTATTATTATTATTATTATCTCTAAGGTTATATATTATAGTCAGTTTATTTATTTATTATTATTATTATTATTATTATTATTATTATTATTATCTCTAAGGTTATATTTTCGAGTCGGTTTATTATTATTATTATTAGTATTATTATTATTATCACCGCCAATGTGATGCTATTATTACCTCCACCAAGAAGGTTATATTTTTTATTTATTTATTTATTTATTTATTTATTTGTTATTATTATTATTATTATTATTATTATTATTATTATTATTATTACCTTTGACAAGAAGGTTATATTTTCAAGTCAGTTTATTATTATTATTATTATTATTATTATTATTATTATTATTTTGGTTTATTAATCATTGTCAGAGTTACATATAGCATCCTTATTATTAGTATTATTATTATTATTATTATTATTATTATTATTATTATTATTATTGTCGTTGCTGTTGTTGTTGTTGTTGTTGTTGTTGCATTTGTTGTTGTTATTATTTTTTGTTTTATTAATCACAGTCCGAGTTACATCTAGCTTCCTTTTTATTATTATTATTATTATTATTATTATTATTATTATTATTATTATTATTATTATGGGAGCAAATCCACATTAATATTTCTTCAGAATGCATTAAAGATTAAAATACAGAGGTTTCAAAAACCTGCTCAATTTACTTTTTCTAATTCTGTTCCAAAATTTGTAAAGGAAAATCGAGCAGGTTCTCTCGAAATCTCTTTTTATTTTAACTCTTTATACGTTTTACAGAAATATTAATGTTGATTTGCTCCCATAATAATAATAATAATAATAATAATAATAATAATAATATTAATAATAATGATAATAATTATAATTATTATTATTATTAATGTGGATTAGCTTACCTTTTTTTAAACTCATGCTATTATTTGGGATTTATAATTATTGTTGCTAAATTTTTATGTTTTTGTACAGGCTATGGCTTTATGAAGAAACTGACTGCTTCTCAGTTTCCTTATTCACGTTCTGTGCTATTCAGTTTTTATTGTGTGGGCATTTTTACTTAAATAAAATTAAGGTAATTTTCAAGTTTCTGTCTTTGCTCACAATTCTGGGTTGTACACACTTGATCGAGCTGCCTCGCCCGTTCTCTTAACATGACCAAAAACTAAACTTTTCACCATAGCCTTTGATGTTCTTTATTATTATTATTATTATTATTATTATTATTATTATTATTACTAGCCAAGCTATAACCCTAGTTGGAAAAGCAAGAGCAAGATGCTATAAGCCCAAGGGCTCCAACAGGGAAAAATAGTCCAGTGAGGAAAGGAAATAAGGAAATAGATAAATGATGAGAATAAATTAACAATATATCATTCTAAAAACAGTAACAGCGTCAAAACGGATATTTCCTATATACACTATTAACAAAGACAAAAACAGATATGTCCTATATAAACTATTAACAAAGACAAAAACAGATATGTCCTATATAAACTATTAACAAAGACAAAAACAGATATGTCCTATATAAACTATTAATAAAGATAAAAACAGATATGTCATATATAAACTATAAAAAGACTCCTGTCAGCCTCACTCAATGTTAAGAAAAATAGCAGCCGTTGTAAAGATTACAAAGGTGATGGAGTGTCACGACTATGGGGACGTGTCAAGAATGGATTCTGGTGAAGGTTGATCTGAAGAGAAGAGGTTTTGTGGAAGAGGATTCCTTTGATAGAAGGCATTGGAGAAGGAGCATCAGGCAACTAACCCCATAATGTGGGGATATCGATGAAAAGTAGACTATTTTAACCTTTTACGCCCAAGGTAAGGTTAAATTTCGAGCACATTTTGCTATATATATTTTTTAAATTGCTCAAACAGCCTTAATTTTTGTCATAGAGAGGTCAGGTTGGTCTCATTCTTTTGGAAAATGCCTGGAGTTTCTCATAAAGTTATAAAAAATATACAAAAAAAATTTAAATAACAGTGTTTTGCAAGAACGTACCGGTACGTCCATTGGGGGTGAAAGGGTTAAGACCTTTGCCATTGTACTTTCGTTTACATTCTCCCACGGTAGAGTGTCTTGACGTAGTCTTATATTCTACGATTTTTATAGACTTTGTGCTATTTTCATTTGCAAATTTAATGTGGGATTTCCATTCTTCCTCCGTTCTACTGTAAATGATATTCATTGCTCTTAGTTCCTTACTGCTATTTAATGCTGTTAATATTCCCATTCAACTCTCTCATTTCGCTGAGACTATATATACAGCGATTAGTTGTTACGGATTATCGTAGCCTATTGGAAACGTCCCTGCCTGGCGACCTAATGGGCGGGAGTTCGATAGCTTCTTGTAGTGTCTGCAACCTCGCCATCTTTGTGAGCTAAAGATTGAGCGTTTGGGGGAGCCTCTAGGTCTACTTGCTAGGTGATCAGCAGCCATTATCTGGCCCTCCCTAGTCCTAAATTGGGTGGAGAGGGAGCTAGGGCCCTGATCATATGTATATAGGGTCAGTCCCTAGGCAATGAACTATCCCTAGGGCATTGTCACTATTCCTTACCTCTGCCAATTTTGAGCGAGCTTTAAACGCCATGTATCCCTCATACAAAGGAGAATTGTACTTTTTTTTTTTTTTTTTTTTTTTTTTTGGACAACTATCATATACCTCACTATTATCAAATGAACTCAAGTGTACCATTGTATTCGTTATCCTTTTAATTTCCACCTTAGATCTGAAATTCTCTACCTTAACCATTTCAGCTCAGAATTAATAATTCATCGCTTGTATCAATTCACTTCTCCCCTTATTCTTTTATTACCTATTCTTTTACTCGTTTTCAAAAATACTTCAAAATACTCGCATCATTTTCACGTTTTGACTTGGGATTTTGGAATAGATAATAGTTTTTTTTTTTTTTTTTTTTTTTTTTTTTTTTTTTTTTTTTTTTTTTTTTGTCGGGGGGAGGAGGTTCCCTTAGATAGTTTTTACTTCCTGATTGCAAATGGTGCTTTAGCTCATTTCATCTTATTCAATATAAAGAGCCCTTTATCTTCCTTGTTTGGTCTCTATTGTCTCATCATTTTGGAATATATAGTTTTTTGTCTCTAAACCTTTTTTATTTGTATGTACGTCTCCCTTCCATCTTTACATTATCAAATTCTATCAGGTTGCGCTATGGTTGAATGACCCTTTCATATGTATGTACTGATGAAACAATTCTTTTTTTATGTATTGGGTCATTTTCCTATTATATTAATGCATCTCCCTATATTTGTGAGGCTGTTGTAGACAACGACGCTGAAAAAAGGTTAGTACTTTGTAATCGACCAATAGTGCCAGAAAATAGATTTCTTGGTCCGGATTTTTCTTAACTAGTACACGCGACCCGTCAAAAATGACGGCTAAACACACACACAAACACACACGCACACACGCACACACACACTCATATTTAACCCTTCCCACCCCCTCTTCATTTCTTAACTACATCACGGCAGTTTCGGAAATTTTTGTAGAGGTTTCCGAGTGTATTTTTCGGAGTCCCTCCTCTCACAAGCCGCTGAGCGTGATAGGACACACACACATTATATATATATATATATATATATATATATATATATATATATATATATATATATATATATATATATATATATATATATATATATATATATATATATATATATATATGCGCGTGTGTATTGCTAGACAGATCTCTCTTTATTAAATAAGGGTAAATCTTGGCATAGATTGTGAGTATCTGATATATTCTCTAAAAGCGCACTCTTTTACTGTTGCTATGTTCATATTGGGAAATGTAACTACGAGGGGTAATCACTGAAAGTAAATCTAATTTAGATGGACAAGGCGGGATCAACCTAATGCGGATCAAAATAACTAAAACTGACTTTAGGCAAAAGGGGGAAAAGTGTAATGAATTGAAGATCAGCTTCATGAGTTTCAAAAATGTCTAGATATCAAGCGTTTGGCCTACAGCATATATAGTCCATTTCTTTTAGAGATGCATATTTGTACCGACTCGCAGCGGTACCCTTTTAGCTCGGAAAAGTTTCCGGATCGCTGATTGGTTGGACGAGATAATTCCAACCAATCAGCGATCACGAAACTTTTCCGAGCTAAAAGAAATGGACTATAGTGTTCTAATATTTATTAAAGGGTATTAGGATAATAAGGGATCGTAACAGGAAGTAACAAGGTCCGAGTTTGGAGTGTCTTATTAAAAAAACTATGTTAAATATTCTTTTTGTTTGACTTCCAAGTTTGTTGTCTATTCCTTGCTTTGAAGATCTTTTATTACTGCTGAAGTTTAGACAGAATCAAAAGCTTTCTCATAGTCATTTCCGATTAAAGACTGAATAGAAATATGCTCAGTGTTTTACCCACTTTAAGTTATGGTTTCACGATGTAAACTCATTACTTAAAATTATTGTTTTTAAAACTGTTTGAGCAAGAGTGCCATGAGTTTATATTTTGTTAAATAATTTCAAAATCCCGATTCGTCAACATCCTGTAAAAGAGGATATATATATATATATATATATATATATATATATATATATATATATATATATATATATATATATATATATATATATATATATATATATATATATATATATATATCAACTGCCATATCTAGTCCACTGAAAGACAAAGGACTCAGACATGTGCTTCCACTCCTGCCTGTTTATGGTCTTTCCAAGCCAGTCTATACCAGCATATTTTCTTAGGTTGTCAATCCATCGTCTTCTCTTCGTTTCCCTGCTTCTTTTTAATCACTAGGGACCAAATACAAGAGGAGGTTTCGTGTTTTCTGTATTTTTTCAGAGACAGGTTTACATAACAGTATAATATTGTCAAACCAAATACTGTTATATTTCTGTCTCAAAATTGCACGCAGAATTAAAAGAATCAATTAGTTAAAGTCTGAGGGGCCATCTAAAAGAGGAATCAGAATTAAAATTGGTTTTAGTAGAATATAAAGTATTATTGGGAAATGTTTATTGAGAAATATTTATGATTTTTATTTTTATTATTTTAGTATGAAAGCTCTTCTGTATTGAAATTCCTTGACGGAATATAAAATTAATTAGGTAATGTTATTAGGAAATACGAAGAAAATAGCAAAAAAAAAAAAAAAAAAATTCAGTTAAACTTTGTTATTGAATTACATTATGGTACACTGCAAATATTATTGAATTTAACTATGATACATAGTAAATATTGTTGAATTGCCTTCCTGATACATAGCAAGTATTATTGAATTCTATGATATATTGTAAATATTATTGAATTAAACTATGATATATTGTAAATATTATTGAATTGCCTTCTTGATACATGGGAAATATTGTTGAATTATACTATGATACATAGCAAATATTTTTTAATTAGACTATGATACCTGACAATTATTCTTGAATTACACAATGATACTTACCAAATATTGTTGAATTATATATGATACATAGCATATATCTAATTACATTGAACTATGATACATAGCCGATACTATTGAATTACACAATGATACTTAGCAAGTATTATTTAATTACATATGATACATAGCAAATGTTATTGAATTATATTACACTGAGATACATAGCAAATATTGAATTACAGTATGATACATTGCTCATTAATTTAGTTAGACTGCTCGTTAATTCAATTAGACCACTGATTTCAACACAAATTATTTTCGTAGATTTGTTTTAATTAGTAAGCTGTTAATGAAATAGATATTTTGGTAATAAATTTCATTACTCTTATAAAATTGAGACATCATTATACGAAGGGTTTTTTTCTAAGTAGAGAGACATAATTTTGAAAATTGTGGTGGCCTGTTGGTAACGTCGTTGTCTGGTGATCGCCAGACTGGGGTTCGAGTCCGGATCAAACTCGTTAGTTCCTTTGGTCGCTGCGATCTCACCATCCTAGCGAGCTAAGGGTGGGGGGATTTGGGGGAGCCTATAGGTCTACCTGGTGAGTCATCTACAGTTTATTATTATTATTATTATTATTATTACTACTACTACTACTACTACTACTACTATTAGCTAAGCTAAGCTACAATCCTACAAGCTCAATGGCTCCAACATGGAAAAAAATAGCCCAGTGAGGAAAAGAAATAAGGAAATAAATAAAACATGTAAGAAGTAATGAACAATTTAGATAGAATATTTTAAAAATATTAACAACATTAAAACAGATATTTCTT
>NC_090731.1:161825846-161828346 GCF_036898095.1 Palaemon carinicauda
TTTTTCCCTGTTGGAGCCCTTGGGCTTATAGCATCTTGCTTTTCCAAATAGGGCTGTAGCTTAGCTAATAATAATAATAATAATAATAATAATAATAATAATAATAATAATAATAATAATAAGGATGGGGTTTGGGAGAGCCTATAGGTCTGTCTGCTGAGTCATCAGCAGCCATTGACTGGCCCGCCTTGGTCCTAGCTTGGGTGGAGAAGAGGCTTGGAACGCTGATCGTATGTATATATGGTCAGGCTTTAGGGTATTGTCCTGCTTGATAAGAGAATGTCACTGACCATTGCGTCTGCCATTCATGAGCAGCCTTTAAACATGAATTGACCTATCTGAGGCCTTTGTCCTGCAGTGGATTAGAAAACGACTGCATTTGTTGTTATTGACTGTGGAAAGCAAGGTATACTATCGTCCATTTCTTTTAGCGATGCGTATTTGCACCGACTCGCAGCGGTGCCCCTTTTAGCTCGGAAAAGTTTCCGGATCGCTTGATTGGTTGGACAAGATAATTCTAACCAATCAGTGATCAGGAAACTTTTCCGAGCTAAAAGGGCACCGCCGCGAGTCGGTGCAAATATGCATCGCTAAAAGAAATGGACTATAGCTAGAAGTCTTAGTGGATTCATATTATCAAAAAGGAAAATAAATACTTTTAAAAAATGGCAAAATAAATTGTAACTTTTGAAGTAGCAAAAAAAAAAAAAAAAAAAAAAAAAAAAAAAAAAAAAGAAAAAAAAACTTGGTGAGTCGTACGTGCGTCTGTTTTTCGCTTTTCCGTCGTTTACTTTGTTTGTCATGTTCCTGAGTCTTGATTTCCCTTGGCGCTAACTGAGGCGCTGGAGGTATTCTTGTTACCCTCCTGCGCTTCGCATTCCGCTTTGTTGGCCGCTTTTTTTTATGTTTTCCATCCTGGACTGCTGCATATATCTTCTGCCAATTGAGTATAGCGCGGGGATGTAATTTTCTGTATCTTATTCTTACTGATTAGTAGATGGAAGGCTTTGTTGGTATGTTTTGTGATGTATGTATGAAGATATAAGCTTTCTGTGTCTGTGAACAATGGTTAAGGGAGTCGTATGTCAACATTTGGTACCACAGTAGTGGAAAAATACTAAGTTTATACAGTTATATCTGAAACACGTAATACTCTGAGCTCTTGCTTTATAGAGACCCTTCGTTCTCCTCCATCTAAGCAATGAGGACTGAATGTAAGTACTTTATAGGAATATCTAAATACGAAGTATCTCATATACCTTCGATCAACATGAGTCTATCTACATAAAGGAGTAGAGGAATGTTGATATGCGTTGATGGAGGAATGGAAGAGATGGACTGATAAATGTATTGGGGAGAAGAATACTACGGATAAGTGTAGGATGATAAAAAAAGGGAATTGAAACCAAGACAGCAACAAGATTGTGCAGAAGACTTAGAAAAAAAAAATATTTTACCCTTCCTGTATGGCACTGAATGGCCTCACAGGCACCAGCACTGGCTTATTTGGCCTATCCATAAATTCAAATCCACTCCTATTTTTAATGGTTTGGGCCTGTGGAGAGAATGGGCAATAATTTGATGAAACATTTGTAATTCAGAAGTGTTAGGAGAGGGAAGGAAAAATAGACATAAAAAAACATTTGGAAAATATTGTTTGAGAAAAATATTGAAAATGCACGGCCGGTAATATCCAGAAAGCACGTTAATTATTTCAAGTCAGAGGTACATTGAGATACTACCGCTAGAGAGTTATGGGGTCCTTTGACTGGCCAGACAGTACTACATTTGATCCTTCTCTCTGGTTACGGTTCATTTTCCCCTTTGCCTACACACACACACCGAATAGTCTGGCCTATTCTTTAGACATTCTCATCTGTCCTCATACACCTGACAAACACTGAGATTACCAAACAATTTTTCTTCTCTCAAGGGGGTTAACTACTGCACTGTAATTGGTCAGTGGCTACTTTCCTCTTGGTAAGGGTAAGAAGAGACTCTTTAGCTATGGCAAGCAGCTCTTCTAGGAGAAGGACACTCCGAAATCAAACCATTGTTCTCTAGTCTTGGGTAGTGCCATAACCTCTGTACCATGGTCTTCCACTGCCTTGGCTTAGGGTTCTCTTGCTTGAGGGTACACTCGGGCACACTGTTCTCTCTTGTTTTCTCCTCCTCCTTGTTTTGTTAAAGTTTTTATAGTTTATATAGGAAATATTTATTTTAAGATTGTTGCTGTTCTTAAAACAATTAATTTTTTCTTTGTTTCCTTTCCTCATTGGGCTGTTTTTCCCTGTTGGAGCCCTTGGGCTTATAGCATCCTGCTTTTCCAACTAGGGTTGCAGCTTAGCAAATAATAATGATAATAATGATAATAATAATAATAACGCAAACTGTTTAGAGGTGTTCGACGCACTACTAATGAGCTCTATTTCCATTTTTCTTAGGTCCCCACTCTCTCGTTTTCTGTTAAAGAAAACGGACTCAGGCTGAAAAAAATATT
>NC_090731.1:161833346-161835846 GCF_036898095.1 Palaemon carinicauda
ACCATCACATATCCACAGTGGTCAGAATGTGGAGGATTAATTTTTGTTTTATTTTTATCTATTTTTTGTTTGCCAAAATGAGAGAGAGAGAGAGAGAGAGAGAGAGAGAGAGAGAGAGAGAGAGAGAGAGAGAGAGAGAGAGAGAGAGAGGTAGTTAGTGTATCGATTGTTTGTTGTGAGAAAGACTGTTGGTATAAATGAGATTGTTTGTTTATGTTTTAGTTAGGTTACGACAGTGGTGAATGTCTTGGGTGAATGCTTATTTTGATTTGACTGCAGCTTGAGGCAGGTGCGTTTGCGAGTGCTGGATTACAATTTTATATTATTTTTCTTACCAGCGTTGGAAGTGTTTTGTTTATTTTTGAGCCGTAATTCCTCCTTAGAGTACCTATTCCTTTGGAGATATCAAATTGATTTTTTGAATGGTGACCAGTTTGTTGATGACCTGGATTGTTTTGAAGGACCTGATTTGATTGTTCTGTGCGATTATGACGATGATGATGGTGATAATATAGTGCCCAATCAAGTGAGACGGGTGTAGCAGATTGCTACAAAGTTATCTGTCTGCCACTGAGTTATTGTGCCAAGTGTTGCGTCTGCCATAGAGTTGTGGCGTTGGGCTAAAAGGGACTGTTGGCCCTTGTGTGGACAAAGGGGTCCACACATAAACAAATATTTGTTTAGTTATTTTTTGATAGTTGAGTACTATTATTCTACGTTATGGTTATTTTTGTCCATTTTAGTTTAAAGTTGATGATTAGTTTTAAGTATGGTTATTCTTTTGATTGGTGATTCGGTTTAGTTTTAAGTTAATAGCTTTAAAGGATTAGGTATAGATAATATTCATTTGAATGCAGTTGATTCTAGTTTTAAGTGTTTTTTGTTGTAAGAAATATAGTATTAAGGTTATGTTTTGTTTCAATTTTCCTTCTGTCAAGAGTCCAGTTGATAAAGTAAGGGGAAAGTTTGTGTTGTGGGACAATTGTCTGGTAGAGTGATTCAAGGGTGTGGGGGTTGTTTTGCAACCATCCCGCCACAAGAACAGATTGGATAGCTGTATTAGTCATGGCCACCCATACTAGGTTGGTTTCCTGTGAGCGATCAGACGAAAATGTCATCGACGTAGATGGAATGAAAAAAAAATAAAAAAAAAACGATGAAATATTGAAAATCGCTACGAAAAAATAAAGCTTTCTTCAAAGGAGAACATCCAGCCAGCCTTTGGAGTAAGAGATGCTTCACTCAGCACCCGAGATTTGTATTTCTCCCACGACACCGGAGAACGATATGCAACATTTAAACGATCGAGGCAGAGACCCGACGCAGGAGATTTGCAGGTAATGGAGGTTAAAAGGGAGGCTTTTACTTGTACCTGAAACTTGTAAGGCGAAAGGGGGCTTGGGGAGGATGTAAGTCTTTGTTATAGTATGGGCTAGCAGAGGGGGAGAGTGAGCTATAAGTATATACCTACACCGTAGTGAAGCTCACCACTTAAAGGACAAGGAGGGGGGTGGAGAGGGTACTGGCAGGGAGGATATAGGGGGGGGACTAACCCAGCAGGAAGTTCCGGTAAGCTGTGAATTATCCATGGGACAGTTCCTCACACACCTCCCCCCTCTCTCTCTCTCTCTCTCTCTCCCTCTCTCTCTCGACCACGGATATAACTTTGAAGGTGATGGAGTGAAGCTGGAGGCGAAGGTGGTTGTTTACGGAAGGGAGATCTCTCTCTCTCTCTCTCTCTCTCTCTCTCTCTCTCTCTCTCTCTCGAATATATTAACAGCACCTTAATCGGTACTACTTTCAGGTCGTTTTGTCTGCATAATTAATTTCGATTAAGGAATATAATTCACAGTAAGCAATAGTAGAAAACACCTCAATATTATTACTAAATATAAAGCTATTTGAATGATATAAGTAAGAACCCTTCTACGTCTCTTCATACTCAAACCAAAGCTAAATTACTTAAAACATCAACAGACTGATAGCTGTGAGGGCCGATGCGGTAACGTCCTTGATGGGTGAAGGTTGGACTGGGGTTCGAGTTCCGCTAAAAACTCGATAGTTCCTTTGGTTGCTGCAACCTCGCGATCCTTGTTAGCTAAGGACTGGGGGTTGGGTTAGCCTATAGGTCTATCTGGTGAGTCATCAGCAGCCATTGTCTGGCCCTCCTTGGTCCTAGCTTGGGTGGAGGGGTTGGCTGGGGCACTAATCTTATGTATATATGGTCAGGGTTTAGGGTATTGCCTTATTTGATAGGGCAGTGTCACTGTCCCTTGCCTCTGCCATTCATGAGACAGTCTTTAAACCTTTAAACCTTAAACAGTAAAAAATTTAAAATAACCCCAATAGAGTTCGGTCTTCAAATATAGAACTATCGGTGCTACTATAGTGTGAGGTCTACCGCCATATGTCGCCTACCCAGGTTGAGGGTGAGGTCTACTGCATGACCAGCGTCCCACAGCTCCTAAATCAGTTTTTCCCTCGGCCTAAAAGAGATATC
>NC_090731.1:161840846-161848346 GCF_036898095.1 Palaemon carinicauda
ATATGATTTATAAAAATATATTTATTAGAATAGATTGTAAGTATTCCAAGTCAAAAGATTTAAACTGACAAAAACTAATTTGTAACAGTTGATATAAGTATTAGATTGTAAGTATTCCAAGTCAAAAGATATAAATTGATAAAATGCAATTTCTAACAGTTGATAAAGTATTTTCTATTAAAAAAAGGAGGTAAAATAGATTAAGAAAAATATACTGCACCGGCTGGTAGGCCAGATTTAGTTATGGACAAAGGAACGAGTTTCGTGTTACAACGCAGTTAACAAGGTTTTATCTCAGTCCTGCAAAGTCGATTTCGGGCTTATAGTAACCGGCGCTTTTTAGTAAAATCTTGCAAAAAAAAAAAAAAAAAAAAAAAACATTGGGCAATTGGGTTTTAGATTATATGTGGCATTATAAATTCCAGGATGGGAAAGGTCAAGACCTCTTAAAGGTTTAAAGGCCGCTCATGAATAGCTGGGGCAAGGGACAGTGACATTGCCTTACCGAGCATGGCAATGCCCTAGAGAATAACCATATATACATATGAACAGTGCCCAAGTTCCTGTCCACCAAGCTAGGACAAAGGGGGGGGGGGGGGGCAGGCTATGGGTTCTGATAACTCAGCAGATAGACCTATAGGCTACCCCCAAACCCCCTGACCTTAGCTCATAAGGATGGTGAGGTTGCGGCAACCAAAGGTACTAATAAGTGTGAGCGGGACTCGAGCCCCAGTCTGGCAATCACCATCCAGGGACGTTATCACATCGGCCACCTGTGTAATACTGCGCCTCTTTCCAATATAAAGTAATTTTTTGCTGTTACTTTAAACCATTTACCCATTTTTTAATTTTCCAATCAGCCTTAATATTATTATTATTATTATTATTATTATTATTATTATTATTATTATTATTATTATTATTATTGTTGTTTATTTTAGGAGGTCCTGCTAGCAGTGACATTTTGGGCTATCAGATGACACCCTTTTCTTTTTGCCAATTAAAGTTAATAGCTTGTTTGAATAACATTTGCAGTTTCATAGTATTTTTTTTATATGAATACGTTTTTCAGTGCTTATGTATAAGAAATTTAATGTTTTTATTTACTTTTATATCTCTTGGAAAATTGACATTTCTCGTATATGTGTTAGTAATTCAATATGCATATTCACTGAAAGACAGTATATATATATATTATATAGTATATATATATATATATATACGTATATGTAAATATATATATATATTATATATTATACTATACACGTATATGTAAATATATATATATATATATAGATATATATATATATATATACGTATATGTAAATATATATATATATATATATATATGCATATATATATAGCCTACACACACACATATATATATATATATATATATATATATACGTGTGTATATATATATATCTATATATATATTATATATAGATCTGTATGTGCTATATATGATCAACTCTCAAATCTTCTCTTTATCCAGGCTAAGACCAGGGAGGGGCAGGTAATGGCCACTAATAAATTTGGGTCAATTTCGTAGATCTTTGAGGTTGTAATAACCCGGTAGGAACGTCCGCTACTCGCAATCCGTGGGACGTGAACAGCCGCAAGTTCTATAGTCAATTTCTTTTAGCGAGGCAGATTTGCACCGACTCGCCAGGGGTGCCCTTTTAGCTCGGAAAGTTTCCTGATCACTGATTGGTTGGACGAGATAATTCTAACCAATCAGCGATCAGGAAACTTTTCCGAGCTTAAAGGGCACCGCTGCGAGTCGGTGCAAATATGCAACGCTAAAACAAATGGACTTAAAGACAGGGAAGTTTTCTTTTAGTGTTTGCAACCTCACAGTCCATGTGATTTGGGGTGTGGGTTTGGGGCGAGTCTATTGGTATTTCTGCAAAATAATTAGTAGCCATTACCTGCCCCTCCCTGGTCTTAGCCTGGATGAAGAGAGGATTTGGGAGTTGAGCATATATATACAGGTATATGTATGTATATATATATATATAATATATATATATATATGTATGTATATATATCTATATATATATATTATATATATATATATAAAACTGACTAAAGGACCTTTTTTGTCTTGAGTATGGTCTGTAAGATTTTTTTTTTTGGGGGGGGGGGAGTATCAGCAGCCGTTTTTTTTTAGATAAGAAAAAGTGTCCAACCTTCCTTACCTAAAATTCTGGGTAACAGCCTCTATCTCTTACGGCATATCGTTCTATAGCTGGGAAGCACAAAAGTGTTTCATTTTATGTTGTTTCATTCGACCTCTTTAGATATATCTTGATTAACTCCTGTCGTTACAATCTCTTTCCTTGAAGCTGGTTAATACTCAATTTTATTATTATCATTATTTTATTATTATTATTATTATTATTATTATTATTATTATTATTATTATTATTATTATTATTATTACTAGCTAGACATTAAGACCGTGTTCCTTATCTATTAAATTGCCAAAGGTAAATGAAAAGCAATGAATTATTCAAGATATATGTATGTGAAAATTAGACTTTTCATTTCATATATTTTAAGAGACAAATTATCCTATCACATATAAAAAAAAAATAGATTAAAGGTACTGTTGGCCACAGGAAATCATGGTATACCTTGCTCTGAGGAAGATTACCCTGTCACGGGCCCGAAGGTCCTGGTCACGCCCTTACTCCGGTGCGAGTTCCTGTGTGTGACCCAGCCCACCACCTCTGCTATCTCTCCTTTATACTATCTGCTTGGTTACTCGCCGCTCAGTAACGGTATGACAGGGTGCAATTCATCAGAGCAAGGGGTGTCAGGAATTCCTGTGTCCGATTGTACGACCATATACGAGACTAGTCAATTCCTAGGATTGTTATTAATCATCATCATCATCATCATCATCTCCTACGCCTATTGACACAAAGGGTCTTGGTTAGATTTCGCCAGTCGTTTCTATCTTGAGCTTTTAAATCAATACTTCTCCATTCATCATCTCCTACTTCATGCTTCATAGTCCTCAGCCACGTAGGCCTGGGTCTTCCAACTCCTCTAGTGCCTTGTGGAGCCCAATTAAAACTTCGGTGAACTAATCTCTCTTCGGGAGTGCGAAGAGCATACCCAAATCATCTTTATCTACCCCTCTTTATGATCTCATCCACATAGGACACTCGGATAATCGCTGTTATAGTTTCATTTCTAATCCAGTCCTGCCATTTATCTCCCAAACATTCTTCTAAGGGCTTTGTTCTCAAGTATACGAAATCTGTTGGATATTGTTTAATTGTCATACCACGACTCATGTCCATACAGTAATACCGATCTCACGAAACTGATATATAGACTGATTTTTATATATAATTTCAGGCGATTTTATTTCCAAAATATAATTAACTTTGCCATTGTCTGATTTGCTTTTTTACAATCTCATTAAACTCAAATTTTAAAGGTCATGTATTAAGAGATCATATTTCCCAAATGTTTAAATGATTCTACCTCATTAATCCTTTCTCCTTCCAATGATTTTTCATCTTCCATTGCATATTCGTTCTTATCATCTCTTTCTTTCTTCTATTTATCTTGAGCCCAACATCGTGTGATATTTCATGCATTCTGATAAGCAGGTTTTGCAAGTCCTGTGGTGTTTTTCTAATAAGGAAAGCGTCATCAGCATACTCTAGTCAGCTAATTTCCTGTTACCTATCCAGTCCAATCCTTCTCCCACCATCCCCAACTGTTCTATGCATTATTATTATTGTCGTAAGCCAGTGCAGTCATTATTAATATTAAGAGAGAGAGAGAGAGAGAGAGAGAGAGAGAGGAGAGAGAGAGAGAGAGAGAGAGAGAGAGAGAGAGAGAGATTAAAATACTTGATTTTTCCCCGTTACCTATATATCTCATTCTGTAGACACTTTAATTTCTGCAATGAAATTTTATAGGCAAGAATCTTTGCACTGAGTTTTAAAAACATAAGGAAAAAGATAAACTTTGGTTAACGAAATAATTTCCTGACCAAATATTGTTTGTGAGGACAGACTTTAGTTGGAACCTTACAAAAGTTGTACAAATCTTGCAAAAGTTGTTATAAACTTACAAAAGTAATTGTATACGCAATTTATTGAAGCGCTGGTTGCTTTTGTAAAAGATAAGGAAGAATTAGGTATTTTGCACATTTTTTTTTCATTTTTTAAACCTTTGCTTATGAGACATAATTATTTCATTCTCTTTGATATTATTTTTTTTTTATCATTCGAGTGCAAAAGGAAGTTTGTTCAAGGTAATTTAACTATAGTTTTATTCCCTTTATTCTTCTGAAATTCCATTCCTTGTCTGAAATATACTTTGGTCAGTCGTTTACTAAATGTAAAAGTTTTATTATTATTATGCTCTCTCTCTCCTCTCTCTCTCTCTCTCTCTCTCTCTTCTCCTCTCTCCTCTCTCGTTTATTATTTGTAAATGGTTCATTATATTATGCTCTCTCTCTCTCATCTCTCTCTCTCTCTCTCTCTCTCTCTCTCTCATCTCTCTCTCTCTCTCTCTCGTTTATTATTTGTAAAAGTTCATTATATTATGCTCTCTCTCTCTCTCTCTCTCTCGTTTATTATTTGTAAAAGTTCATTATATTATGCTCTCTCTCTCTCTCTCTCTCTCTCTCTCTCTCTCTCTCTCTCACTCTCTCTCTTGAAACAGTTGTTTATTATTTGTAAAAGTTGTACTATTATTATGACTCTCTCTCTCTCTCCTCTCTCTCTCTCTCTCTCTCGTCTCTCTCTCTCTCTCTCTCTCTCTCTCTCTCTCTCTCTATATATATATATATATATATATATATATATATATATATATAAATGAATATATAGATTTGTAAAAGTTTCATTATATTAAGCTCTCTCTCTCTCTCTCTCTCTCTCTCTCTCTCTCTCTCCTCTCATCTCTCTCTCTCTCTCTCAACTTACTTGCGATATGTAACTGAAATTCCCGTGAAATCATATACTTCCGCCCGATACATATTAATGTAATATGTCCTTTTGACCAGAATTGTGAATACTCGAATGACACTAATGCAAATACGTTCAGCATACGATTATAATCCGATTAGAGTCATAAACGCGTTTAGCGAAGTTTAATTGACTTTCATTTTTTTTTTATCCAAGGCTTGTGGTTCATTAATATACGTCGCAGTATGCTAATTATACATTAGCTATTTATTTGGTAGTTAGAGGAATTTCGTAACTCGTGTTTGATATGGGAGAGTTTGAGTTTGTTGAGCATTGTTTGAATTTGATAGTTTTAGTTTGCGTTGGCGTAAATTTCTTTTTTAACTTAAGGAAGAGAAGTTTGGAGCCTATTGAATTTAATTTTATAGTATTATTTTTATTATTATTATTTTATTCCTTTAGTTAGGCAGATTTATCACCGCTTGGAAAAGTTTCCTGATAGCTGATTGGTTGGAAGTATTCGGACAAAAATACTTCCGACCAATCAGCTACTAGGAAACGTTTCCGAGCTAAAAGGGCACCCCTGCGAGGCGGTGCAAATCTGTCTAACAATAAAAAAATTGAGTATAGTATAGGTGGCCTTGATTAGTACAGCTTTTCTGATCATGGGGATACGCAAACCCGTTCACAACTATAAGATATTGCCACAAATGCTACTACTGCAACTGCAATAAAACTGCATACTGTTTACGTTTATCTGGTCTCGTGTTTTAACTCGCACGAAGACCCCCTGCAGAACTTACTCCCCTTTTTATCATAATTGTAAATGACGTTTACTAGCCTCCTGCATGTGAGAAGGTTAGAGCCTCTGGCTTGCCCTCATATGAACATTTGAGCAGCACCAAGAGTACGGTTGACGTGCTGAAAGCTGTGGTCTCTCTTTATAATTTGAAGTAAATTATATGTTCCTAAGTGAACTTATGAACATTAAAAAACAAACTGTTAGATTTGTGGTATTCAATTCTTTTCGTTTTCAACATTGGTTGTTTCATTCCGTTGTTAAACTGTTTTTATGGACCTCTATGGTATATATTAGCTTTTACTCTAGATTTCCTTCTCGATAGTAAATTGTAGGTCTAGTAGTGGCTCAATACAAACGTCCCAACAGGGTTGCCAGGTTTTCTAGATGAGAAAAGTCCAACTTCTAATCAACAGAAGCTTTAAAAGGCCAACTCATTAGTAGAAAAAAAGGCTAAATATATAGTATTTAAGGCCCTCCTTTTTTTCATATTACTAAAGGCCAACGAATTAAAAAAAAAATAGCGAAATTTGACGTTTTTGGCCTAAAAGAAAGGCCAAACTGGCAACCCTGCGTTCCAACTCGACGATCTGCTGGACTGGCGTTCAAGACCCGCTCAAGATCAATAGTTTCTTGTAGTGTCTGCAACTTCACCATCCTTGTGAGCTAAGGATGGGGAGTTTAGGGGATCCCATAGGACTACCTGCTGACATCAGCATTTATTAGCATCCATTGCCTGGCCCTCCGTGATCCCCAGCTTGGGAGGAGAGTGGGCTTGGACGCTGATCATAAGGATAGACTTAAAGAAAGCCGTAATTTTAATCGGAAATTTCCGTAAAAATATAGTTCTCAGCCGTATTTCAGTAAAATACAGGCGACCGTAATTTCTACCTAATTTATCTTTTACGGGTTAGTGACCGTAATATCGCTCCTTAACGTCAATATATCCGTATTATTATTATTTTATTATTATTAAATGCTAAGTTACAACCCTAGTTGGAAAAGCAAGATGCTATAAGCCCAGGGGCCCCAACAGGGAAAATACCACAGTGAGGAGAGGAAATAAAGAAAAATAGAATATTTTAAGTAAAGTAACAACATTAAAATAAATATTTCCTATAAAAACTATAAAAACTCTAACAAAACAAGAGGAAGAGAAATTAGATAAAAGTGTGCCCGAGTGTACCCTCAAGCAAGAGAACTCTAACCCAAGACAGTGGAAGACCATGGTACAGAGGCTATGGCACTACCCAAGACTAGAGAACAATGGTTTGATTTTGGAGTGTTCTTCTCCTATTGAAAACAGTAAAAGCCAGGCAACATTTATTCCAATTTTTACCGTTATTTTAAGGCAAAGTTTTAAAGGTATATGGTCAGTCTCTAAGGTCACTGTTCGATGCCTCTGCCATTCATGCGCGACCTTTAAAAATATAGTGGGGTCAAATGCTAAATGAGTTGATGTATGAACTGGTGAAAGTACACTTCCCGTATAGGTTAAAGGCTTATTCTTAAACTTCTCATGTAGTTTTTCTTTATTTCTTTTCACTGGGGATTTTCCCTGTTGGGGGTCTTGGGCTTATAACATCCTGCTTTTCCAAATAGGGTTGTAGTTTGGCTAATAATAATAATAATAATAATAATAATAATAATAATAATAATAATAATAATAATAATAATAATAATAATAATAATAATAATTAGTTTGGTCCGTTACGATCAAAATATGTACGAAGGCCAATTTCTAGTCATTATCTTTTAAGT
>NC_090731.1:161853346-161873346 GCF_036898095.1 Palaemon carinicauda
TTAAAATACTTTCCTCTCTATGCTAGAATATTTTTTTTACTAGTGTACGCGATCCGTCAAATTAACGGCTAAATATTTAGATCAAATATCTTTTTAAAATACTTCTCTTTACGCTAAATATTTTTTTATAGTGTATGCGTCCCTTCAAAAAGGACGGCTAAATATTTAGATAAAATCTCATTTTAAAATACTTCACTCATTACGCTAGAATATTTTTTTTACTAGTGTATGCGACCCGTCAAATTGACGGCTAAATATTTAGATAAAATCTCTTTTTAAAATACTTCACTCTGTACGCTAAATATTTTTGTTTTATACAATTGTATGCGACCCGTCAAATTGACGGCTTAATATTTAGATAAAATCTCTTTTTAAAATACTTCACTCATTACGCTAAATACTTTTTTTAATACTATTGTATGCTACCCGTCAAAAAGGACGGCTATATATTTCGATAAATTCTATTTTTAGAATACTTTACTCTTTATGGTAGAATATTTTTTAACTAGTGTACGGGATCCGTCAAATTGACGGCTAAATATATAGATAAAATCTCTGTTTATAAAACTACTCTTTATGCTAGGATATTTTTTTTATACTAGTGTATGCGACCCGTCAAAAATGACGGCTAAATATTTAGATAAATCTTTTTATAATATTTTACTCCTAATGCTTGGACATGTTTTTTTATGCTAGTGTACGTCATCCGTCAAAAAGGACGGCTAAATATTTAGATGAAATCCCTTTTTGAAATATTTTACTCCTATTGCTTGATTATTTTCTATACTAGTGTACCCGACCCGTCATCTAAATATTTAGATAAAATCTCTTATTAAATACTTTCCTTAATGCTTGGATATATTTATTATACTAGTGTACGCGATCTGTCAAATTGACGGCTAAATATTTAGATAAAATACCTTTTTAAAACACTTTACTTGAATATTTTTTATACTAGTGTATACGACCCGCCAAAAATTACGGCTGAATATTTAGATAAAATCTCTTTTTATAATATTTTACTCCCAATGCTGGAATGTTTTATTATACTAGTGTACGCGAGCCGTCAAAAATTAAGGCTAAATATTTAGATGCAATCTCTTTTTAAAATACTTTACTCCTAATACTTGGACGTGTTTTTTTTTTTTTTTTGCTAGTGTACGTCATCCGTCAAAAAGGACGGCTAAATATTTAGATTAAATGTCTTTTTAAAATACTTAACTCCTAATGCTTGAGTATTTTTTCCTATCGTTTCTTGATTTAAATCTAGAATATGAATTAATTTGATTGATAATTATTTGTTGAAGCATCTTCCATGAAATCCAGACGAAGAGAAATTACAGGTTGGAAGAAGTCTAACTTCCTACCATATGGTCTTTGAAAGATATGTGACAATCTTTTGGTTTCAGATATTCAAGACTGTACCACCCTGTACTTAATACTTCAATTATCTAGAGTTGCTGTAGTCTATGTTTTTATGTTGACCAGGCTGACATGAGTCTTTTTATAGTTTATATATGACATATCTGTTTTTGACGTTGTTAATAGTTTATATAGGAAATATCTGTTTTGACTTTGTTACGGTTTTTAGAAGGATTTATTGTTAATTTATTCTGATCATTTATTTATTTCCTTATATCCTTTCCTCACTTGGCTATTTTTTCCCTGTTGGAGCCCTTGGGCTTATAGCATCTTGCTTTTCCAACTAGGGTTGTAGCTTGGCTAGTAATAATAATAATAATAATAATAATGATAATATTGGAAACGTCTCTGCCTGACGATCGCCGGACTGGAGTTTGAGTCCCGCTCAATCTTGTTAGTTTCTTGTTGTGTTTGCAACCTCACCATCCTTGCGAGCTAAAGATGGGTAGTTTCGGGGTGCCCATAGGTCTACCTGTTGAGTCCTCAGCATCCATTGCCTGGTCGTTCCTGGTCCTAGCCTAGGCGCAGATTATATGGATATATGGTCAGTTTCTAAGGCATTGTCCTACTATAGTCCATTTCTTTTAGCGAGGCATATTTGCACCGACTCGCAACGGTGCCCTTTTAACTCGGAAAAGTTTCCTGATCGGTGATTGGTTGGACAGACAAGATAATTCTAACCAATCAGCGATCAGGAAACTTTTCCGAGCTAAAAGGGCACCGTTGCGAGTCGGTGCAAATATGCCTCGCTAAAAGAAATGGACTATAGTTAGGTCATTGTCAGTGTCCCTCGCCTCTGGCATTCATGAGTGTCGTTTAAACCTTTATAGGTATGCAGTTAATTCTAACAATTTTCCGTTCTCCTTCTGGAAAACTAAATCTACGGTAAAGTCCTGTCGGTTTTCAGGTTTAAAACCAAAATGCTGAACAAATCACACCGAAAAGGCCCTTTGAAGTTACATTCCTTTTGATCACTGTTTGTCAATCTCAGTTCCCCTCACCTTCATGGTGCTGTTATCGAAACAGACAAACAAATTGAGTCAAAACATGACCTTGGGGAAGGTAAATTATATTACTATTGTAGTACTTTGCAATAGTCACTGAACATTCATACATACATTTCCTTTTTAAAAATCTACTTACATTGTGTAACTAGAATCTCATAATTAAATTTACTGTAGACCACCCATATGTCTTGGATTAAACGATCTTTATACCAACACTAGAGTAGAGGCGCGTGTGGACCTCCGCTCTCTGCCTAACCAACAGAAACAAAATATACTGTTAAATCAGTAATTGTTAGTGGCGGTACTTGTAAGATCCTGCTCAGATTCACCAGCTGTATTAGAATTTAACTCATATATAAATGATTTTCCAAATGTTTTTGCTCTGTGAATCTACTGTAATTCCTCGGAAACTTGAGTATTAGTTAGATAATACACAGTAGTTCCTCGTCATTCCCTCTGGACAGAGAATATATACATTCAGCGAAATACCATTACAGTAAACCAAATTTTAGAAATATACAGCAACTCCTACGCACATAAATGTTTCAATGTCGGTTAAATGTACTAAAGGTGAAATAGATCCTTCGTCTCTTTTTTTTTTTTCAAAAATGTTAAACTCGTTTTCTTTCTCTTAACCATGAAATCTAGCCAGCCACAAGATTAATAGCTTCTTTGACTTGAAATTCATTAATAATTTGCTATCATAACTTTTTTGCCTTCGAATAGGTTCATCAGACATTCTTCTTGCAGCAGGGCTAGATGCGTGAACCAAAAAACCCTTCCTCTCCCTTCTCGTCCTTTCCCTTCCTATTCACTCTTGGCTGCCTATCAGGTGGCCCCTTAATCTACCTAACATTGCACGAGGGTCTGCCCCTCTCTTTTACTCTCCTCCTATACTTCTTTTTCCCCCTTTTTTCTTACTCTTTCCCATCCCGAGTACCTGACTTCGGGCTATAAACTGGATTGTATCTAGGGGTACTCTTCCTTATCCCCCATTCCCCACTTCCCTATCCTTATCCTTGTTACTTTGACTTGGTTCAAGATAGAAAACAGGTTGATATTAGCTGAAACTATGTAAAATAAGCATTTAACCATTGATTTACTCTATGGGTATTACCTCGACCAAGGAGGTTATGTTTTCACCTGTGTTTGTTTGTTTATCACCAGCCTAACTCAAGAAGTTGCGGGTGAATTTTAATGAAAATTTCAGGGTATGTCAGAAAGAAATAACTAGGACCATGGCTGCTGATGACTCGGCCTGTAGACCTATAGGCTCCCTCAAACCTCCTCCTTAGCTCACAAGGATGGTTAGGTTACAGATACTACAAAAAAACTTTAGAGCTTGAGCGTGAAGCGAACCCCAGTCCGGCTAATAGCCAAGTAGGGACGTTTCTAATAGGCCACCATAACTCCGGTTCTGTTAAGTCAAATATTCTTATGAAGTATTGACTAATATTTTTCAGTTAATTACATAATCCAGTTAAAGAGTGTGAAGATATGTGAAACGACAATGTCTTTTAATGTCAAATACAGTTTACAAATACTAATACATATCCATAAATTTTGAAACGTGAGGTCAGAAAATGAAACAAGCAAGAACAATATTCACAAATGAAAAAAAAAACCAAAGAGTTTTATTTGGCAAGAGAATGAAGCCCAGTCTCACTAATTAAGCAAATAAAGTAAAAAAAAGAAAAAAAAGAATTCTTAATTATGTGATGGAAAAAGCTGACGTTGCGAATTTTCCACCCCTGGGAATTTATTTAAAATTTCATTTTACGCCCAACCATTTTATTGCTTCCCCCCTCCCGTCTGGGTTTAATAACCCATTTTAAAGGGGAATATTCCTCAGCGGCGTCCCATTATGCCTTGGTAAAAGGAGGCAAATTCGATTACACTTTCCTCCCCCTTCTACCTTCTCTCCCCTTTTTTTGCTATTAGATTCTAACTCTTCTACCTTCTCTCCCCTTTCTGTTCTTAGATTCTTCCTCTTCTACCTTCTTAACCTTTTGTCTTCTATATTTTTTCCCTTTTTCTTCTACCTTCTTTCCCCTCTCTGTTCTTAGATTCTTCCTCTTCTACCTTCTTTACCCTTTCTCTTCTACCTTCTCTCCCCTTTTTGGCTATTAGATTCTAACTCTTCTACCTTCTCTCCCCTTTCTGTTCTTAGATTCTTCCTCTTCTACCTTCTTAACCTTTTGTCTTCTACATTTTCCCCCTTTTTCTTCTACCTTCTTTCCCCTCTCTGTTCTTAGATTCTTCGTCTTCTACCTTATTTGCCCTCTCTCTTCTACCTTTTCTCCCCTTTTTTGCTATTAGATTCTAACTCTTCTACCTTCTCTCCGCCCTTTCTGTTCTTAGATTCTTCCTCTTCTACCTTCTTAACCTTTTGTCTTCTATATTTTTTTCCCCTTTTTCTTCTACCTTCTTTCCCCTCTCTGTTCTTAGATTCTTCGTCTTCTACCTTCTTTACTCTCTCTCTTCTACCTTCTCTCCCCTTTTTTTGCTATTAGATTCTAACTCTTCTACCTTCTCTCCCCTTTCTCTTCTTAGATTCTTCCTCTTCTACCTTCTTTACCCTCTCTCTTCTACCTTCTTAACCTTTTGTCTTCTACATTTTCCCCCCTTTTTCTTCTACCTTCTTTCCCCTTTCTGTTCTTAGATTCTTCCTCTTCTACCTTCTTAACCTTTTGTCTTCTATATTTTTTTCCCCTTTTTCTTCTACCTATTTTACCCTCTCTGTTCTTAGATTCTTCGTCTTCTACCTTCTCTACCCTCTCTCTTCTACCTTCTCTCCCCTTTTTTTGCTATTAGATTCTAACTCCTACCTTCTCTCCCCTTTCTCTTCTTAGATTCTTCCTCTTCTACCTTCTTTACCCTCTCTCTTCTACCTTCTTAACCTTTTGTCTTCTATATTTTTTTCCCCTTTTTCTTCTACCTATTTTACCCTCTCTGTTCTTAGATTCTTCGTCTTCTACCTTCTTTACCCTCTCTCTTCTACCTTCTCTCCCCTTTTTTTGCTATTAGATTCTAACTCTCCTACCTTCTCTCCCCTTTCTCTTCTTAGATTCTTCCTCTTCTACCTTCTTAACCTTTTGTCTTCTACATTTGTTCCCCTTTTTCTTCTACCTTCTTTCCCCTCTCTGTTCTTAGATTCTTTGTCTTCTACTTTCTCTACCCTCTCTCTTCTACCTTCTCTCCCCTTTTTTGCTATTAGATTCTAACTCTTCTACCTTCTCTCCCCTTTCTGTTCTTAGATTCTTCCTCTTCTACCTTCTTAACCTTTTGTCTTCTATATTTTTTTCCCCTTTTTCTTCTACCTATTTTACCCTCTCTGTTCTTAGATTCTTCGTCTTCTACCTTCTTTACCCTCTCTCTTCTACCTTCTCTCCCCTTTTTGCTATTAGATTCTAACTCTTCTACCTTCTCTCCCCTTTCTGTTCTTAGATTCTTCCTCTTCTACCTTCTTAACCTTTTGTCTTCTATATTTTTTTCCCCTTTTTCTTCTACCTATTTTACCCTCTCTGTTCTTAGATTCTTCGTCTTCTACCTTCTTTACCCTCTCTCTTCTACCTTCTCTCCCCTTTTTTGCTATTAGATTCTAACTCTTCTACCTTCTCTCCCCTTTCTGTTCTTAGATTCTTCCTCTTCTACCTTCTTAACCTTTTGTCTTCTATATTTTTTTCCCCTTTTTCTTCTACCTATTTTACCCTCTCTGTTCTTAGATTCTTCGTCTTCTACCTTCTTTACCCTCTCTCTTCTACCTTCTCTCCCCTTTTTTTGCTATTAGATTCTAACTCTCCTACCTTCTCTCCCCTTTCTCTTCTTAGATTCTTCCTCTTCTACCTTCTTAACCTTTTGTCTTCTACATTTGTTCCCCTTTTTCTTCTACCTTCTTTCCCCTCTCTGTTCTTAGATTCTTTGTCTTCTACTTTCTCTACCCTCTCTCTTCTACCTTCTCTCCCCTTTTTTGCTATTAGATTCTAACTCTTCTACCTTCTCTCCCCTTTCTGTTCTTAGATTCTTCCTCTTCTACCTTCTTAACCTTTTGTCTTCTATATTTTTTTCCCCTTTTTCTTCTACCTATTTTACCCTCTCTGTTCTTAGATTCTTCGTCTTCTACCTTCTTTACCCTCTCTCTTCTACCTTCTCTCCCCTTTTTGCTATTAGATTCTAACTCTTCTACCTTCTCTCCCCTTTCTGTTCTTAGATTCTTCCTCTTCTACCTTCTTAACCTTTTGTCTTCTATATTTTTTTCCCCTTTTTCTTCTACCTATTTTACCCTCTCTGTTCTTAGATTCTTCGTCTTCTACCTTCTCTACCCTCTCTCTTCTACCTTCTCTCCCCTTTTTTTGCTATTAGATTCTAACTCTCCTACCTTCTCTCCCCTTTCTCTTCTTAGATTCTTCCTCTTCTACCTTCTTTACCCTCTCTCTTCTACCTTCTTAACCTTTTGTCTTCTATATTTTTTTCCCCTTTTTCTTCTACCTATTTTACCCTCTCTGTTCTTAGATTCTTCGTCTTCTACCTTCTTTACCCTCTCTCTTCTACCTTCTCTCCCCTTTTTTTGCTATTAGATTCTAACTCTCCTACCTTCTCTCCCCTTTCTCTTCTTAGATTCTTCCTCTTCTACCTTCTTAACCTTTTGTCTTCTACATTTGTTCCCCTTTTTCTTCTACCTTCTTTCCCCTCTCTGTTCTTAGATTCTTTGTCTTCTACTTTCTCTACCCTCTCTCTTCTACCTTCTCTCCCCTTTTTTGCTATTAGATTCTAACTCTTCTACCTTCTCTCCCCTTTCTGTTCTTAGATTCTTCCTCTTCTACCTTCTTAACCTTTTGTCTTCTATATTTTTTCCCCTTTTTCTTCTACCTATTTTACCCTCTCTGTTCTTAGATTCTTCGTCTTCTACCTTCTTTACCCTCTCTCTTCTACCTTCTCTCCCCTTTTTGCTATTAGATTCTAACTCTTCTACCTTCTCTCCCCTTTCTGTTCTTAGATTCTTCCTCTTCTACCTTCTTAACCTTTTGTCTTCTATATTTTTTTCCCCTTTTTCTTCTACCTATTTTACCCTCTCTGTTCTTAGATTCTTCGTCTTCTACCTTCTCTACCCTCTCTCTTCTACCTTCTCTCCCCTTTTTTTGCTATTAGATTCTAACTCTCCTACCTTCTCTCCCCTTTCTCTTCTTAGATTCTTCCTCTTCTACCTTCTTTACCCTCTCTCTTCTACCTTCTTAACCTTTTGTCTTCTATATTTTTTTCCCCTTTTTCTTCTACCTATTTTACCCTCTCTGTTCTTAGATTCTTCGTCTTCTACCTTCTTTACCCTCTCTCTTCTACCTTCTCTCCCCTTTTTTGCTATTAGATTCTAACTCTTCTACCTTCTCTCCCCTTTCTGTTCTTAGATTCTTCCTCTTCTACCTTCTTAACCTTTTGTCTTCTATATTTTTTTCCCCTTTTTCTTCTACCTATTTTACCCTCTCTGTTCTTAGATTCTTCGTCTTCTACCTTCTTTACCCTCTCTCTTCTACCTTCTCTCCCCTTTTTGCTATTAGATTCTAACTCTTCTACCTTCTCTCCCCTTTCTGTTCTTAGATTCTTCCTCTTCTACCTTCTTAACCTTTTGTCTTCTATATTTTTTTCCCCTTTTTCTTCTACCTATTTTACCCTCTCTGTTCTTAGATTCTTCGTCTTCTACCTTCTTTACCCTCTCTCTTCTACCTTCTCTCCCCTTTTTTGCTATTAGATTCTAACTCTTCTACCTTCTCTCCCCTTTCTGTTCTTAGATTCTTCCTCTTCTACCTTCTTAACCTTTTGTCTTCTATATTTTTTTCCCCTTTTTCTTCTACCTATTTTACCCTCTCTGTTCTTAGATTCTTCGTCTTCTACCTTCTTTACCCTCTCTCTTCTACCTTCTCTCCCCTTTTTTTGCTATTAGATTCTAACTCTCCTACCTTCTCTCCCCTTTCTCTTCTTAGATTCTTCCTCTTCTACCTTCTTAACCTTTTGTCTTCTACATTTGTTCCCCTTTTTCTTCTACCTTCTTTCCCCTCTCTGTTCTTAGATTCTTTGTCTTCTACTTTCTCTACCCTCTCTCTTCTACCTTCTCTCCCCTTTTTTGCTATTAGATTCTAACTCTTCTACCTTCTCTCCCCTTTCTGTTCTTAGATTCTTCCTCTTCTACCTTCTTAACCTTTTGTCTTCTATATTTTTTTCCCCTTTTTCTTCTACCTATTTTACCCTCTCTGTTCTTAGATTCTTCGTCTTCTACCTTCTTTACCCTCTCTCTTCTACCTTCTCTCCCCTTTTTGCTATTAGATTCTAACTCTTCTACCTTCTCTCCCCTTTCTGTTCTTAGATTCTTCCTCTTCTACCTTCTTAACCTTTTGTCTTCTATATTTTTTTCCCCTTTTTCTTCTACCTATTTTACCCTCTCTGTTCTTAGATTCTTCGTCTTCTACCTTCTTTACCCTCTCTCTTCTACCTTCTCTCCCCTTTTTTGCTATTAGATTCTAACTCTTCTACCTTCTCTCCCCTTTCTGTTCTTAGATTCTTCCTCTTCTACCTTCTTAACCTTTTGTCTTCTATATTTTTTTCCCCTTTTTCTTCTACCTATTTTACCCTCTCTGTTCTTAGATTCTTCGTCTTCTACCTTCTTTACCCTCTCTCTTCTACCTTCTCTCCCCTTTTTTTGCTATTAGATTCTAACTCTCCTACCTTCTCTCCCCTTTCTCTTCTTAGATTCTTCCTCTTCTACCTTCTTAACCTTTTGTCTTCTACATTTGTTCCCCTTTTTCTTCTACCTTCTTTCCCCTCTCTGTTCTTAGATTCTTTGTCTTCTACTTTCTCTACCCTCTCTCTTCTACCTTCTCTCCCCTTTTTTGCTATTAGATTCTAACTCTTCTACCTTCTCTCCCCTTTCTGTTCTTAGATTCTTCCTCTTCTACCTTCTTAACCTTTTGTCTTCTATATTTTTTCCCCTTTTTCTTCTACCTATTTTACCCTCTCTGTTCTTAGATTCTTCGTCTTCTACCTTCTTTACCCTCTCTCTTCTACCTTCTCTCCCCTTTTTGCTATTAGATTCTAACTCTTCTACCTTCTCTCCCCTTTCTGTTCTTAGATTCTTCCTCTTCTACCTTCTTAACCTTTTGTCTTCTATATTTTTTTCCCCTTTTTCTTCTACCTATTTTACCCTCTCTGTTCTTAGATTCTTCGTCTTCTACCTTCTCTACCCTCTCTCTTCTACCTTCTCTCCCCTTTTTTTGCTATTAGATTCTAACTCTCCTACCTTCTCTCCCCTTTCTCTTCTTAGATTCTTCCTCTTCTACCTTCTTTACCCTCTCTCTTCTACCTTCTTAACCTTTTGTCTTCTATATTTTTTTCCCCTTTTTCTTCTACCTATTTTACCCTCTCTGTTCTTAGATTCTTCGTCTTCTACCTTCTTTACCCTCTCTCTTCTACCTTCTCTCCCCTTTTTTTGCTATTAGATTCTAACTCTCCTACCTTCTCTCCCCTTTCTCTTCTTAGATTCTTCCTCTTCTACCTTCTTAACCTTTTGTCTTCTACATTTGTTCCCCTTTTTCTTCTACCTTCTTTCCCCTCTCTGTTCTTAGATTCTTTGTCTTCTACTTTCTCTACCCTCTCTCTTCTACCTTCTCTCCCCTTTTTTGCTATTAGATTCTAACTCTCCTACCTTCTCTCCCCTTTCTCTTCTTAGATTCTTCCTCTTCTACCTTCTTAACCTTTTGTCTTCTACATTTGTTCCCCTTTTTCTTCTACCTTCTTTCCCCTCTCTGTTCTTAGATTCTTTGTCTTCTACTTTCTCTACCCTCTCTCTTCTACCTTCTCTCCCCTTTTTTGCTATTAGATTCTAACTCTCCTACCTTCTCTCCCCTTTCTCTTCTTAGATTCTTCCTCTTCTACCTTCTTAACCTTTTGTCTTCTACATTTGTTCCCCTTTTTCTTCTACCTTCTTTCCCCTCTCTGTTCTTAGATTCTTTGTCTTCTACTTTCTCTACCCTCTCTCTTCTACCTTCTCTCCCCTTTTTTGCTATTAGATTCTAACTCTCCTACCTTCTCTCCCCTTTCTCTTCTTAGATTCTTCCTCTTCTACCTTCTTAACCTTTTGTCTTCTACATTTGTTCCCCTTTTTCTTCTACCTTCTTTCCCCTCTCTGTTCTTAGATTCTTTGTCTTCTACTTTCTCTACCCTCTCTCTTCTACCTTCTCTCCCCTTTTTTGCTATTAGATTCTAACTCTTCTACCTTCTCTCCCCTTTCTGTTCTTAGATTCTTCCTCTTCTACCTTCTTAACCTTTTGTCTTCTATATTTTTTTCCCCTTTTTCTTCTACCTATTTTACCCTCTCTGTTCTTAGATTCTTCGTCTTCTACCTTCTTTACCCTCTCTCTTCTACCTTCTCTCCCCTTTTTTACTATTAGATTCTAACTCTTCTACCTTCTCTCCCCTTTCTCTTCTTAGATTCTTCCTCTTCTACCTTCTTAACCTTTTGTCTTCTACATTTGTTCCCCTTTTTCTTCTACCTTCTTTCCCCTCTCTGTTCTTAGATTCTTTGTCTTCTACTTTCTCTACCCTCTCTCTTCTACCTTCTCTCCCCTTTTTTGCTATTAGATTCTAACTCTTCTACCTTCTCTCCCCTTTCTGTTCTTAGCTTCTTCTACCTTTTTTCCCCTTTCTCTTCTATCTTCTTTCCCCTTTTCTTCCACTTTCTTTCCCCATTTCTTCCATCTTCTTTCCCCTTTTCTTCCATCTTCTTTCCCATTTTCTTCCACCTTCTTTCCCCTTTTTCCTCCACCTTCTTTCCCCTTTTCTTCCATGTTCTTTCCCCTTTTCTTCCACTTTCTTTCCCCTTTCTCCTCCATCTTCTTTCTCCTTTTCTTCCACCTTCTTTCCCATTTTCTTCCACTTTCTTTCCCCTTTCTCCTCCATCTTCTTTCTCCTTTTCTTCCACCTTCTTTCCCCTTTTTCCTCCACCTTCTTTCCCCTTTTCTTCCATGTTCTTTCCCCTTTTCTTCCACTTTCTTTCCCCTTTCTCCTCCATCTTCTTTCTCCTTTTCTTCCACCTTCTTTCCCATTTTCTTCCACTTTCTTTCCCCTTTTCTTCAATCTTCTTTCCCCTTTTCTTCCATCTTCTTTCCCCTTTTTCTTCCACCTTCTTTCCCCTTTTCTTCTACCTTCTTTCCCCTTTCTCTTCTATCTTTTTTCCCCTTTTCTTCCATCTTCCTTCCCCTTTTCTTCCACATTCTTTCCCCTTTTCTTCCACCTTCTTTCCCCTTTTCTTCCACCTTCTTTCCCCTTTCTGTTCTTAAAAATCCATCTTCTTCTACCTTCTTTTCCCTTTTGGTTTTCTGATTCTTTTCAGAACAGAAACACGGTAAAGTGGAAATTAAGTATTATCAGTTGCGAGGCTGTTAGATACAGCTGTGGTTCTCGTTCAAGTCTCAGAGAGAGAGAGAGAGAGAGAGAGAGAGAGAGAGAGAGAGAGAGAGAGAGAGAGAGAGAGAGAGAGAGAGAGAGAGAGAAGAAAAGTTAACAGGTGTGGGTAACGAATATATGATTACAGAGTTATTTTGCCTTCAGACTCTTTTTCGTTTTATCTTGAAGTTTGTTTAAAGGATGGTCCAACAGGTGTCAGTTTTAGTTGAAAATATATGAAATGAGAAAAGAGAAATTCTGACATTATAAAAAAAGTAGCCTTTGGAATTTGTTTCTTGAAATATTTAAAAAAGAATCCAAATGAAATGCGTCGAATTTCTCTACTGTATTTTCAAATCATTCCCCTTAAATAAATTAATGGAAAAAACAGCTTACAAATATAAGTAAATTAATGAAAAAATTAGTGTTGAAATGTGAATAATGACAGATAACAGCGTTCAAATGTAAATTGATTGATGAAAAAAGCAGTGTTCAAATGTAAATAAAATATTTGACTAAAAAGCAGCGTTCAAATGTAAATGAATTAATTGACTAAAACAGCACTCAACGTAAATAAATTAATGACACAATCAACGTTCAAATGTAAATAGATTAATGACAAAAACCTTGTTCAAATATAAATGAATTAATAACAAAAAACAGTTCAAATGTAATTAGATTAATTACAAAACCAACGTTCTAATGTAAATGAATTAATGACAAAAATAATGTTCAAATGTAAATGAATTAATGACAAAAACAATGTTCAAATGTAAATGAATTAATGACAAAAACAACGTAACGTTCAAATGTAAATTAATTAATGACAATACCAACGTTCAAATGTAAATGAATTAATTAAAATAACAACGTTCAAATGTAAATTAATTAATTGCAAAAACAATGTTCAAATGTAAATGAATTAATGACAAAAAAAAAACCAGTTCAAATGTAAATAGATTAATTACAAAAACAACGTTCTATTGTAAATTAATTAATGACAAAACCAACGTTCAACTGTAAGTGAATTAATTACAAAAACAATGTTCAAATGTTAGTTAATTAATTGCAAAAACAATGTTCAAATGTAAATGAATTAACAAAAAAAAAAAACACGTTCAAATGTAAATGAATTAATGATAGAAACAACGTTCAAATGTAAATAGATTAATGACAAAACCAACGTTCAAGTGTAAATAAATTAATTACAAAAACAACGTTCAAACGTAAATTAATTAATTGCAAAAACAATGTTCAAATGTAAATGAATTAATGACAAAAACAACGTAATGTTCAAATGTAAATGAATTAATGACAAAACCAACGTTCAAATGTAAATGAATTAAATACAAAAAACAACGTTCAAATGTAAATTAATTAATTGCAAAAACAATGATCAAGTGTAAATGAATTAACCAAAAAAAAAAAAAAAAACGTTCAAATGTAAATGAATTAATGATAGAAACAACGTTCAAATGTAAATAAATTAATGACGAAAAGCAACGTTCAAATGTAAATTAATTAATTGCAAAAACAATGTTCAAATGTAAATGAATTAACAAAAAAAAAAAAAAAAAAACACGTTCAAATGTAAATGAATTAATGATAGAAACAACGTTCAAATGTAAATAAATTAATGAAAGAAAACAGCGTTCATTAACCTCACAAATATCATCGTTCTCATCAAATACTTAAAAATTCTCTCAGGCTAAAATGCAGTTTGAAACAGTCCTGTATTATTATTATTATTATTATTATTATTACTATCCAAGCTACAACCCTAGTTGGAAAAGCAAGATGCTATAAGCCCAGGGGCTCCAACAGGGAAAAATAGCCCAGTGAGGAAAGGAAATAAGGAAATGAATAAATGAAGAGAACAAATTAACAATAAATCATTCTAAAATAAGTAACAACGTCAAAACAGACACGTCATATATAAACTATTAACAACATCAAAAACAAATATCTCATAAATAAGCTATAAAAAGACTCATGTCCGCCTGTAGAAGAAGTATGTCCACTCTGGAGATACTAACATCAAGACACTGATTATTCTGGTAAGTTCGTGTCGCCTATCAACGGCTTCATTGGGTTATCAAGTTACTTAGGGGAGATGATGGATAGAGGTCATTAAGTTAAGGGCTAATAATAGGTAACAATATAAGCTAGCGTTAACTTCTTGGACAAGATAATTATGGCGTCAGTTAGTGACACGGACATTTCTTCGAAACCCTGTGAAGATTTGGTTTCTTCCATTTTATTGTAATTTGAATATAGTCCATTTCTTTTAGCGAGGCAGATTTGCACCGACTCGCAACGGTGCCCCTTTTAGCACGTGAAAATTTTCCTGATCGCTGATTGGTTAGAATTATCGTGTCCAACCAATCAGCGATCAGGAAACTTTTCCGAGCTAAAAGGGCACCGCTGCGAGTCGGTGCAAATATGCCTCGCTAAAAGAAATTGACTATAGTGTGCAGGATCTTGATTATTTATGCTCTAGTATAAGGATAATTTTAATACTTTTAATTATGTTGATTTCAATTATTTTAAAAATAGTAATTTTAATGATTTTGAAAATAATTTTAATTATTTTAAAAATAATTTCAATTACCGGTATTTTAGAAATAATTTTAATTGTTTTAGAAAAATGTTGTATTTTACTCATTAATAAACTCTCTTTTATTTTCCTTAATAGAGAAATGGGGAAGGGCAAGAAATGTCAGTGGCATGTGATATATTTAGCTCTCTCTCTCTCTCTCTCTCTCTCTCTCTCTCTCTCTCTCTCTCTCTCTCTCTCTCTCTCTCTCTCTCTCCAGTCCATTACATGCCCTCGTTCATCATATAAATACTTTGCACATGAAGAGGCTATACCTCATGTTCTCATTATAACATATTCTCTGTTGCAAATGTATCAATACCAATGCAAATATTATCATCATTATAAATGAGAGTGTACTCATCAGAATAAACCAGTGAATAAAAAAAATATAAAATTTTATCATATACAAAAAAGTTCTTATAGCTAAAATGTAAGTCGGCGTCAATGACCTTAGATGTCAGGATGCCAGAAAACCTCAAATCAATCAATCAATCAAAATGTAAGACGTGCGAGAAATGCCACGAAAACCTGTAAAAGTATAAATATGCTGTTTCACCCCAATCACAAAGGGACCGACCTTATCTTCTGTCCAGATATGTCTGTAAAGTCATGGATCAGCAGTAGAGAAATGAGTAATAAGAGGACAAATTAAGATTAGTTCCCCAAATTTTCAACTGGGCTAAACAAGGCACTAGAAGAGTTGGACTTTCATCTGGGCTAAACAAGGCACTATAAGAGTTGGACTTTCATCTGAAGAGTTGGACTTTCATCTGGGCTAAACAAGGCACTAGAAGAGTTGGACTTTCATCTGGGCTAAACAAGGCACTAGAAGAGTTGGAATTTTATCTGGGCTAAACAAGGCACTAGAAGAGTTGGACTTTCATCTGGGCTAAACAAGGCACGAGAAGAGTTGGACTTTCATCTGGGCTAAACTAGGCACTAGAAGAGTTGGACTTTCATCTGGGCTAAACAAGGCACTAGAAGAGTTGGACTTTCATCTGGGCTAAACAAGGCACTAGAAGAGTTGGAATTTTATCTGGGCTAAACAAGGCACTAGAAGAGTTGGACTTTCATCTGGGCTAAACAAGGCACTAGAAGAGTTGGACTTTTATCTGGGCTAAACAAGGCACTAGAAGAGTTGGACTTTCATCTGGGCTAAACAAGGCACTAGAAGAGTTGGACTTTCATCTGGGCTAAACAAGGCACCAGAAGAGTTGGACTTTCGTCTGGGCTAAACAAGCCACCAGAAGAGTTGGACTTTCGTCTGGGCTAAACAAGCCACCAGAAGAGTTGGACTTTCGTCTGGGCTAAACAAGCCACCAGAAGAGTTGGACTTTCATCTGGGCTAAACAAGGCACCAGAAGAGTTGGACTTTCGTCTGGGCTAAACAAGCCACCAGAAGAGTTGGACTTTCATCTGGGCTAAACAAGGCACCAGAAGAGTTGGAGCTTCATCTGGGCTAAACAAGCCACCAGAAGAGTTGGACTTTCATCTGGGCTAAACAAGGCACCAGAAGAGTTGGACTTTCATCTGGGCTAAACAAGGCACCAGAAAAGTTGGACTTTCGTCTGGGCTAAACAAGGCACTAGAAGAGTTGGAAGACCCTGGCCTACATGCCTGAGGACTTTGAATCGTGTGGTAGGAGATGAGGAATGGAGAAGTATTGATTTAAAAGCTCAAGATAGAGACGACTGGCGAAATCTAATCGAGGCCCTTTGCGTCAATAGGCGTAGGGCGAGATGATGATGATGATGAAGACACTGGAAGTTCTTCTTGAGCTATGGCTACGCTTATGCTATATCACTGTCACATGTGAACAGGCGGGCAAACAGATGGGCAAAGACTGTATTTCCTCCGATAACAAGGTCAAAATAAAGTTGTTTTTGCCTCCACTTGTTGTTTTTGTTGTCGATTCTCCCAATACCATCACTTGACCTTGTGGGAAGAGAAAATCCAGGGACAGAGGGAGGGCAAAGGTCAAAGCTTAATCGTATGCAAAAGCGTCATGGAAACTCGAAATTCTTCGAATTACGTACCGATTTAGATGTTGGAGAGAGAGAGAGAGAGAGAGAGAGAGAGAGAGAGAGAGAGAGAGAGAGAGAGAGAGAGAGAGAGAGAGAGAGAGATGTTTGTGGATACCGGGCTTGAATATCTTATATCTTGAGAGAGCGGAACGTTATTTTTAGATATTTTTATTTTTTCAATTTATAGATGCATTATATTTTGCCTTGATTGCAATGGGATCTTATAGAAAACCATTATAAACGCAGCTTTTCACCGGCCTCTTTAGGCCTTCTTGTATTGAAGTATTTTTGTTTTCCTTTTAACATCTCTTTCACTCTAAAACTGGCAGTTTCTTTTTCTCTAAAGAGATTCATTGTAATTAGGCAACAACAAAACTACATCAATGCACTCTGGACTATTTTATTCGTTATAGTCATCCAATTCGCCTATATGTTAAGGAGCAAGTGTCTCTGTCTATATATATATATATATATATATATATATATATATATATATATATATATATGTATATTATGTATATATATATATATGTATATGTATACAGTGTATATATACACATAAATATATGTATACAGTGTTTATGTATATATATATATATATATATATATATATATATATATATATATATATATATATATATATATATATATATATATATATATATATACAGACAAATATATGTATTCCCTTCCCGTCAAGCTCCTCTCCCCTTCCCTCGGGTAGGGGGAAGAGGGAGTACTCATACCCTGGTGAGAGGGTGTGTGTGTTTGCATATCTCTAAACATTTAGCCGTCATTTGTGACGGGTTGCATACACTGGTATGGTATAATTTTCTTGTATTTGTTTCGGGATCTTATCTTCATCCAACTGAAGAGCAATTTACTTGGTTCAAAGGTTGGTACTTTCCGTGCTTCATCAACAAGTACTGTTTACTGTCATGAAACTTGTATCTAAACCAATGCTTTCATGCATAAAGCCCTGTCCACACGATGGAGCATGCCCGACGGGCAAACAGTGATACCAGGCAACAATAGTTAGTGAAAATGAGGGTTGATGACGTCAGAAGTGGGAAAACTAAAGACAGGGATCTGGCAACACTGTATGATGCCAGATCTCTATCTGTGGTTTTCCTGCTTCTGACGTCATTAACCCTCATTCTTACTAACTATTGTGGTCTGGTATCACTGTTTGCCCGTCGGGCATGCTCGATCGTGTGGACAGGGCTTAAGGATTTTGTATTATTCACATTATCAGTGTCAATCTCTTAGTTATTTTATTTTTTATTAATTTTATGAATTTCATAACATTTACGCCAAACACAGTGTCCTCCCATGAAGCTTTTGCCTTTATTAACGCTTTCGCATTTATTTGAATATTTCGTATGTTTAATAGCCAATAAAACACAATGCGATCCTGTTTCAAACGTGTACATACTCCAAACTAGTTACTCTCCTGTAAATCTTACTTCTAAACTAGTTATTCTCCTGCAAATCTTACTCCATACTAGTCACTCTCCTACAATCTTACTCCAAACCAGTTGCTCTCCTACAATTGTTACTTCCAAACCACTCACTCTCCCACAAATCTTACTGCATACCAGTCACTACTGCAAATCTTACTTCCGAACTAGTCTCTCTCCTAATAATCTTACTTCTAAACCAGTCACTCTCCTAAAAGTCTTACTCTATACCAGTCACCCAGGATAAATGATAGTCTATACGAGTCCCTCTCCAACAAATCATACCTTTAAACCAGTCCCTCTCGTGTAAATCTTTCTTCCAAACCAGCCCTTCCCCAAAAAAATCTAACTTATAAACTACTCACGCTCCTACAATTCATACTCCAAACCAATCACCCTCCTACAATCTTATTCAAACCTGCCACCCTCCTACAAACCTTACTTCAAAGCAGTCCCTCTTCTACAAATCTTACTTTTAAACCAATCTCTCTCTTACAAATCTTACTTCTAACCCAGTCGCTCTCCTACAAATATTACTCCATACCATTCCCTCTCCAGCAAATCTTAATTTTAAACTTGTCCATCTCATACAAATATTACTTTTAAACCAGTCCCTCTCGTATAAATCTTTTTTCCAAACCAGCCCCTCTCCAAAAAATCTTGCTTATAAACCACTCGCCCTCCTACAAATACTACAATCTAGTCACCCTCCCACAAATCTTACTTTTAAAGCAGTCCCTCTCCTACAAATATTACTTTTAAACCAGTCCCTCTCCTATAAATCTTTCTTCCAAACCAGTCCCTCTCCAAAAAGTCTTACTTATAAACCACTCACCCTCCTACAAATCATACCCTAAACCAGTCACCCCCTTACAATCTCACTCCAAATATGTCCCCCTCCTACAAATCATACTTCAAAGCAGTCCCTCTTCTACAAATCTTACTTTTAAACCTTTCCCTCTCTTACAAATCTTACTTCTAAACCAATTGCTTGCACAATTGTTTGTATATTAAATACACATAAATGTTTGGTAAAACCACCCAGGTTTATTTTGATATACTAGTTTGCTTGCTTCAATTACCTAATCAATTTATTATTATTATTATTATTATTATTATTATTATTATTATTATTATTATTATTATTATTATTATTATTATTATTATAGCTGCCTTAGTGGCGTTGATTTTGTATTTGAGCTTTTTAATTGTACAATTACAAAATCAACGCCACTGAGGCAGCTATAATCTTTAACAACAACAACAACAACAATAATAATAATAATAATAATAATAATAATAATAATAATAATAATAATAATAATAATAATAATAATAAATGTCTTCAATAAAACCTGCTTGAAAGAGAGTCTACTTCTGAGATATTATTATTATTATTATTATTATTATTATTATTATTATTATTATTATTATTATTATTATTATTATTATTATTATTATTATTTACGTTTATCCACACGTGCATCACCTGATATATTCCAGAATTTCTCTTCTGTAAAACCTTTATTTTTCGAATCTCATAAACAAACATTCCACATTCTTTTTTTCACATCGACCCCACAACTTGAGAAATCTCCCGGGGACGTCTTTTGTTCTCCCATTCCAGGATTGCTTGGAATAAAAAGCCTGGAACAGCTGCCTATTCCAGAATGTTGCATGGGGGACATGTCTTCTTCAGTCATTATTCACTCCATGGAAACGAATTGGTCTGTGGGTTGGGTTACTCGTGATATTTTAATTCAGATTGTTTAATCTTTTGAGTTTATATATAGGAATTTTTTACTCTTTTGATTTTATATATCAAATATGTTTAATCTTTTGAGTTTATATATAAAAGAGGTTTACTTTTTTGAGTTTATGTATCGAATGTGTTTATTCTTCTGAGTTTATATATAAAAAGTGTTTACTCTTTTGAGTTTATATATAAAAATTTTTTTACTCTTTATTTTATATATATGTTTATTCTTTTGAGTTTATTTATAAGAAATATTTACTCTTTTGATTTTATATATCAAATATGTTTACTCTTTTGAGTTTA
>NC_090731.1:161878346-161880846 GCF_036898095.1 Palaemon carinicauda
AGGAGGAACGTTTCCAAGAGACTAGCACAACCTATTGTTGGCCTTTAAATGTTTATTCTGAGAACTGGTTATCTTTCACCTAGATTTTAAACCTCGATTTAAAATATTCTTTTAATATCTGTCTTCGGATTAGGAACATTATCCTTTTAACTTTCCAATTCTTGGTAAATAGTTCTCCAGAGTGACCTAATTATCATAATCCTCTTCTTCAGTAATGAGTTCGGCAGGAGCATTAGGAGAATCGGGAATGGAGAATTGGGAATTCATTAATCGAGGCCAGGTTTAAATTAGGCGAACATTGCTCACACAACCAACTCGTCAGAAGTTTGGTGAGGTCAAAGTCTCTTCAAGTTACGTCTGGCTCAAGTTCGGGAATTGGAAGTACAGGTTTGGTGAGAGGCCGCTTATTCGTATAATCTACTCTTTTCGTTTATTCTTTTATCTTTGATTCTCTATCTCTCTTTCTTTAGGTTTTCTCTCCCCTTTTCTCTTTAGTTCTCTTTTGCCATGTCCAGATCTCTGAAGCATCGCCTTATACATTAAAGAGCAAGTGTCTGGCTATATATATACTGTATATATATATACATATATATATATATATATATATATATATATATATATATATATATACATATATATGTAAATAAATAAATAAATAAATATATATATACATACATATATATATATAAATATTAGTATATATAGAAAGATATATGTATATATATTTATATACATACACACACATATATATATATATGTGTGTGTATATATATATATATATATATAAATATATATATATATATATATATATATATATTATATATATATATATATATATATAGCATCTGCCGTTACTAGTCCACTGTAGAACAAAGGCCTCGGACATGTCCTTCCAATCGCATATGTTTATGGTCTTTCTATGCCAGTCCACACCCGCAAACTTCGTCAATCCATCGTTTATGTATATCCAGTCATGCTCAGCTCTCTCCGTCCATCGAGAGTCGGGAGAGGGTGTAGTCATACCCTGGCTAGAGGGGTGGTCATGCATATCTATTTGAAATTTAGCCATAATTTTTGACGGGTAGCGTGCTGTAGTTAAATAATAATATATATTCAAAGGACCAGCTAGATGATTTAAATTCAAGAATACCAATACGATAGTCTTATGTACTGTAGTTTACGTAAAGAGGGGTTCGGGACACAACTCGTGAGAATGCTCTCTCTGTTTATTAAAGTTCCATAAGCTTTTGATGAAATGGCTTACTGCTGATCGCGCTGTTAGAAATGATGATTCTGGCAGTAATTTTTGCCCTATTATTTTCTTCACCCACGCAGAGGAAAAGCTTATATATTTTGAAGAGTATACCGTACCATATCGGAATGTTGTTCGTATGAGGACTAAGTTAGAAACCTATGAAGTCAATTATTAAGAATTTAGAGATATATTTGGTTGGTAATTTTTCATGAATGCGGAATAATAGAACCATGCCCCCCTCATACCGCATTTTTAGAAATACTGTTCATTGGGTATAAAAAGACTGGAAAAAGAACATGAAGTAATTCAAAAGAATATTGGTCACACTAAGTTTTGTCCTTAAAAGGTCATTAAGTAATTGAAGGTTGTCATCATTTTGCTGAAGTCTACGGACCAAGCTTTCCCTTTTTTCATATGTTGTCCGTGAATGAATCTACAGGGTGTTCCATAAGTCTCCATACGTAGGGGAAATAATACATTCAATAATAGGCTATATGGTTTTATTCTTTATGTTTCAGATACTGTTTGTTCCGACGCATATACAAAACCTTTCATCCTATGTATGGAGACTTATGGACACCCTGTACTGTATAATGATGATAATAATAACCATAATTGCGATTTTGATCCGGATAAACCCCAATGTTTGATGGCTTTTTCCGGACCGTAATACATATCCGATGTTAAAATTTAGTGAAAATCTGGCAAGAATTTTGACTTAATCTTGCTGACAGATAAACAAAACATGAATAAATAAACGCTGGTTATTTTATAACCTCCTTGGAGGAGATAATGATAATTTCTGCTATAGGAAATATTTGAAATATAATTAGTAAGTAAAAGGATATGATCTCGTACGCGCTAAGTGAAAGACTAGAAGAGAAATCGTACCTTCTCTCTCTCTCTCTCTCTCTCTCTCTCTCTCTCTCTCTCTCTCACCCCAGAGAAGAGGACGAAGTAAAGGGGGTCTGTTGTCCGTGGGATAAAATGATTCTGAATTCTGGTTACAGTTCGAAGGTTGCTAACAGGCGGTATGAGCCAGCTGCAGTTACTGTCTCTCTCCTCTGGGGAAGTCGAGATTTTACTTTTGGCTCGGGTTTCACCATGACCCTCCGCCTGCCGCCGGAGCTTCCTACGCCCGGGTCTCTTCTCCTCCTCCTCCTCCTCTACTACCCTCCTCCTCGATCTTTCTCCATATCTTTCACTCCTCCTCCTCTTTCTCCCTCGCCTCCTCCTCCTCTTTTT
>NC_090731.1:161889967-161899967 GCF_036898095.1 Palaemon carinicauda
TTGGTAAGGGTAGAAGAGACTGGCAAAGCTAATAGGCGTGACAGGAAAGAAATGTATATACACACATATACATACATATATATATATATATATATATATATATATATATATATATATATATATATATATATATAAATATATTTATATATATATTTATATATATATATATATATATATATATATATATATATATATATATATATATATATATATATATATATTCTTCTTAATTGTTCAGAGGCCACTTTCCTCTTGGTAAGGGTAGAAGAGACTCTTTAGCTATGGTAAGCAGCTCTTCTAGGAGAAGGACACTCCAAAATCAAACCATTGTTCTCTGGTCTTTGGTAGTGCTGTTCCCTCAGTACCATTGACTTTCACTGTCTTGGGTTAGAGTTCTCTTGCTTGAGAGTACACTCAGGCACACTATTCTATGTTATTTCTCTTCCCCATGTTTTTTTTTAAAGTTTTTATAGTTTATACATGAATGGTTTATGTTAATATTGTTACTGTTCTTAAGATATTTTAATTGTTAATACTTATCTTTTAGTTTCCTTATTTCCTTTCCTCACTGGGCAATTTTCCCTGTTGGAGCTCTCGGGCTTATAGCATCCTGCGTTTCCAACTAGGGTTGTTCTGTAACTTAGTAAATAATAATAATAATAATAAAATAATAATAATAATAATGATAATAATAATAATAATAATCATAAAGGATTTAATGGGAACAAAGGATAATTCATTGGCTTGTGGTCAGTGGCCCAAGGGGAGCTTCAATGATCTGAGGAGGTGTTCCATGACCACATATATAATGGAAAGTGGGACGCCATAAAGATGACATCGATCACTGGAAAAGCTGTCTTGGGGCCTGACTTTGGGAGACGGAGGCCAATTGGCATTGAAGAGATTGCTGAGCCTTTTTTTTTTTTTTTTTTTTTTTTTTTTTTTTTTTTTTTTTTTTTTTTTTTTTTACCATATAAGGTGGTAATTATCATAACGCGATTCGTTTAATGTGGAAATTAGAAAAGGGAAAAGAAAGCGTCGTTTTGTTTTGGATGTTCCAAAGTTCAAACTTGTAGTGATTTTTTTTTTATGTTGAGCAGGCTAATATAAATCTCTCATTATCTTGTGTAGTATTAACTCATGAACGCAGCGAGCTTAATGTGTTGTTTAGTTTTGGATGTTCAAACGTTCAAACTTGTAGTGATTTTTTTTCATGTTGAACAGGCTAATATAAATCTCTCATGATTTTGTGTAGTATTACTCATGAACGCAGCGAGCTTAATGTGGGAATTATTAATAGTAAAAAAAAGTGTCGTTTAGTTTTGGATGTTCAAAGGTTCAAACTTGCAGCGATTTTTTTTTCTATGTTGAACTGGCCGATATAAATCTTTCATTATTTTGTGTAATATTACTCATGAACGCAGCGAGCTTAATGTGGGAATTATTAAAATTAAAAGATAGTGTTGTATAATTTTGGATGTTCAAAAGTTCAAACTTGCAGTGATTTTTTTTTATGTTGAACTGGCTGATATAAATATCTCATTATTTTGTGTAGTATTACTCATGAACGCAGCGAGCTTAATATGGGAATTATGAAAAGTAAAAGAAAGTGTCGTATAATTTTGGATGTTCAAAAGTTCAAACTTGCAGCGATTTTATTTTTTTTATGTTGAACAGGCTGATATAAACCTCTTATTATTTTGTGTAGTATTACTCATGAACGCAGCGAGCTTAATGTGGGAATTATTAAAAGTAAAAGAAAGTGTCGTATAATTTTGGATGTTCAAAAGTTCAAACTTGCAGCAATTTTTTTTTTTTTATGTTGAACAGGCTGATATAAACCTCTCATTATTTTGTGTAGTATTACTCATGAACGCAGCGAGCTTAATGTGGGAATTATTAAAAGTAAAAGAAAGTGTCGTATAATTTTGGATGTTCAAAAGTTCAAACTTGCAGCAATTTTTTTTTTTATGTTGAACAGGCTGATATAAACCTCTCATTATTTTGTGTAGTATTACTCATGAACGCAGCGAGCTTAATGTGGGAATTATTAAAAGTAAAAGAATGTGTCGTATAATTTTGGATGTTCAAAAGTTCAAACTTGCAGCAATTTTTTTTTTTTTTATGTTGAACAGGCTGATATAAACCTCTCATTATTTTGTGTAGTATTACTCATGAACGCAGCGAGCTTAATGTGGGAATTATTAAAAGTAAAAGAAAGTGTCGTATAATTTTGGATGTTCAAAAGTTCAAACTTGCAGCGATTTTATTTTTTTTTTTTTTATGTTGAATTGCCTGATATGAACCTCTCATTATTTTGTGTAGTATTACTCAAGAACGCGGCGAACATAATGTGGGTATTATTAAAAGAATTTAAAGAAATTGTTGTTTAGTTTTGGATGTTATTAAGTTCAAAATTGCAGCGAGTGTTTTATGTTGAACAACCTGATATAAGTATCTCTTTATAGTTTCTAATATTACTTAGGTACGTGGTGAGATTAGTGTAGGAATTTTAAAAGAATTTAGAGAAACTGTCGTTTAATTTTGGATGTTTAAAAGTTCAAAAGTTCGAAGGTTTCTGTTGAACAGGCTGATATAAAAACCTTTATAGTTCATAGTATAACCCGTGAATGCGGCAAGCTTAATGTGCGAATTATTAAAAGAATTAAAAGAAATATTCTAGCTTTTGGGTGTTCAAAAGTTCAAACATGCAGCGAGTGTTTTTATGTTGAGCAGGCTGATATAAATCTCTCATTATTTTGTTTAGTATTACTCATGAATGCAGCGAGCCTAATGTGGAAATTATTAAGAGTAAAAGAAAGTATCGTTTAGTTTTGGATGTGCAAAAGTTGAAACTTGAATGTTTTTATGTTGAACATGGTGATACAAATCTCTCTTTATAGTTATCGTATTACTCATGAACACGGCGAGCATAATTTGGGAATTATTAAAAGAATAAAAAGATATTGTCTTTGACATTTTGATGTTCAAAAGTTCAAACTTGCAGCATTTTTTATGTTAAACTGGCTGATACAAATCTCTCTTTATAGTTATAGTATTACTCATGAACACGCTGAGCATAATGTGGGAATTATTAAAAGAATAAAAAGATATTGTCTTTGACATTTGAATGTTCAAAAGTTCAAACTTGCAGCGTTTTTTATGTTGAACTGGCTGATCTCTCTTTATAGATTCTAGTATTACTCAGGAACATGGCGAGCATAGTGTAGGCATTATTAAAACAATGAAAAAAAATTGTCTTTGACATTTGGATGTTCAAAAGTTCAAACTTGCAACGAATGCTTTTATGTTGACCAGGCTGATATAAATCTCTCTTTATAGTTTATATTGTTACTCATGAACGCGGCGAGTTTAATGTGGGAATTATTAAAATAATTAAAAGAAATTGTCTTTTACATTTGGATGTTCAAAAGTTCAAACTTGCTGCGATTTTTTTTTATGTTGAATCGGCTAACATAAGTCTCTTTATAGTTCATGTTATGAAAGATCTATTTTGATGTTATTGCTGTTCTTAAAATATTTTATATTAATTGTTCATTACTTTTCTTGTTTACTTTTTTCTTTATTTACTTTCCTCACTGGGCTCTTTTTCCTTGTTGGAGCACTTGGTTTTATAGCATCCTGCTTTTCTAACTGGGGTTGTAGCTTAGTTAATAATAACAACTGCAACAAAAATAACAACTACAACAATAATAATAATAATAATAATAATAATGATGATAATAATAATAATAATAATAATAATAATGATAATAATAATAATAATATTGGAATAACTGATGAAATTTAAACATTACAGAGGTGAGAATAGTGGCAGGACCGATAAGGTGGGGGGACGTGTTAAGGATGTATGGTGGGGAGGGAGTGAGGAGGACTTAGGAGGTGGAGGGAGTAAGGAGGATTTGGGAGGTGGAGGGAGTAAGGAGGATTTGGGAGGTGGAGGGAGTGAGGAGGACTTGGGAGGTGGAGGGAGTTAGGAGGACTTGGGAGGTGGAGGGAGTAAGGAGGATTTGGGAGGTGGAGGGAGTGAGGAGGACTTAGGAGGTGGAGGGAGTAAGGAGGATTTGGGAGGTGGAGGGAGTAAGGAGGATTTGGGAGGTGGAGGGAGTAAGGAGGATTTGGGAGGTGGAGGGATTGAGGAGGACTTGGGAGGTGGAGGAAGTAAGGATGACTTGGGAGGTGGAGGGAGTGAGGAGAACTTGGGAGGTGGAGGAAGTAAGAAGGACTTGGGAGGTGGAGGGAGGGAGGAGGACCTAGGTGGTGGAGGAAGTAAGGAGGACTTGGGAGGTGGAGGGAGTGAGGAGAACTTGTGAGGTGGAGAAAGTAAAGAGGACTTGGGAGGTGGAGGGAGTGAGGAGGACTTAGGAGGTGGAGGAAGTAAGGAGGACTTGGGAGGGGGAGGGAGTGAGGAGGACTTAGGAGGTGGAGGAAGTAAGGAGGACTTGGGAGGTAGAGGGAGTGAGGAGGACTTGGGAGGAATCTTTTAAGAGAAAGAAAATCGAGAGGGAGGCATAGAATTAGATGGCGAGATAAAGTTGAAGGCTGATATGGAGAGAAGTAGGTTGGTGAAAGAGGATGCATTTGATAGAAGGCATTGGAGAGTGCGCATCAGGCAACCGACCCCTCAATGTAAGGATAAAGGTACCCTGACACTTGCACGACTTTTTGCCACGAATTTGTCGTAGCAAGTCGTGACATTTTGTGGCACGAACTGGAAGATCAAAAAAAAAAAATTACCTCAGAATCACAGCTGACTTGTCCACATTGACACGAACTGGCACGACGAGTTCACGACGAGTTCACGCATAGTTTGCGTACTTCCCGCATCGTCCCGACGAGTTCACGAACAGTTCGCGCATAATTCACGACCCGGTCATGAAATTTTCTCGTGACCAAAATTTTGAACATTTCAAAATTCTCGTCACGACATGCCACGATGTCACGACGGGTTTACGAACACTTCACGCCAGTTCACGACTCGAAACGTGAAAATGCGTGCCACAAATTCGTGCAAGTGTCAGCCTGGCTTAACGGTGGTAAAGAAGAGTTTTGTATGGTTGATATATTACTTTTGATCCTATTTGCACTATAATTGATTTATTTTATAGTCTGCTCTATTGATTGTTGTGAACTTAGAAGAGAGTGATGCCTAAAGCGAGGCAAAGTCACTATGGTTGTTGGAATTAAAGGATAAACGAACCAACTGTCTTCTCTCCAGGCCCTATTAAGGGAAAACGCATATTTGTGGAAAAGGGGTAAACAATTATTAAATACACGTGATATATTAGTATTAAGTAACTAATTTCAGCAACTTTTCATTTTTTTGGGGGGGAAATCTTTACAGCTGTGTGGGCTCCGTTTAAGAAAATATAATTGTACTCAATCCTCAATAGCGTGTTTATTTAGATTTTTCTTTTTGTATTTAACTATTTTTTTTTATTATCATCTGAGTTTTAGTAGTTTATCTGCTTCAAAATTGATTTTTTTTTTCAGAATAATTTTTCATACAAAATCCTCTACATATTTTCATATCTTTCCAGGAATTGTTTCTTATCTTTCCAGGAATTGTTTTAAAACTTTCAGCTTGCCTGACCTCTTCTAACATGGCAAAGAAACCCTAGGCCATAAAACTTCATCTTAGCATGCTTCCTAAGAAAGGTTTTTCGTTTTAAACAAGCTGTCTCAGTTCTCCTAAGATCGGGTGACAAAGAGACCTGAGCTTTCTTTACCTCGCATTTTTTAGAGCCTTCGTTTCACCCAACTTGAATATTTCAATTGGCCCTTTTGTGTAGCCTTGAATCGCCCTTGCCTTTTCGTGTAGCTTTTAGACTGATTACGCCACTCTCTCTCTCTCTCTCTCTCTCTCTCTCTCTCTCTCTCTCTCTCTCTCTCTCTCTCTCTCTCTCTGTAGAGGAGTTCTTACCCCACCCCGTGTCTCTATCTCTCGCGAGATAAGTGTAGATACTATGTGATACCCAGCCTTGCTAGATAGCTTCAATCTTCATTTTAAGAGTGTAAGAGGTGTTTTAAACTGGACTACAACACCGTTTACTGTAAAGCAATGGATATGTAAAATTGGGTCTATTGTACGATGTATATACTATATATATATATATATATATATATATATATATATATATATATATATATATGTATATATATGTATATATATAATTTATATATATATATATATATATATATATATATATATATATATATATATATATATGTGTGTGTGTGTGTGTTTGTGTGTAAATATATCTGTATATATATATATAAATTTATATATATATATATATATATATATATATATATATATATATATATATATATATATATATATATATATTCTTTCCCTGGTGAGAGAGTGGGCGTGTACGTGTGTGTATATATATTCAAATGTTTAGCCGACATTTTTAACGGGTCACGTACACCAGTATGTATGTATGTATGTATGTATATATATATGTGTGTGTATATATATATATTATATATATATATTTATTTATTTATTTATTCATTCATTTATACCGTCATTATTATATCATAATTACCCAATTTCACGGAGTATTTAGCTACATAAATTTAACAAAGTTTGGGAAAAAATAATTATTTGATCTAGTAATTAATCAGTCATCCCCTCTATCCGAAATCATGTGATGAATTTTGGCTTCAATATTTCAAATGTATCCTTTATTTTTTTTTTTTTTTCTAATTAGGAGTTTCGTTCTGTAATTTTCTACTTTCCCGATTTTCATGAACTCCCCATTTTCTCTTTAGTTATAAGCTGCTCTTGCTTCATTACATTTATCTATTGTATGGTATATATATTTTAATTATCTCTAATACCGGAATTTAATCAATCTTTAATTCGTTTTGATATGAGAATATCACTTCTTTACGTCAATATATCCGTTTGTAAAACGGTAAATGCCTGGCAACATTTTTTCTAGGTTTTTTTTTTTACCCTTTTTTAATGCAAATTTTGAAGTATAATTAGTTTGCAGACAGATCTGGTTAGAAAAACAAGAATGTCTCAACTCGAAAACTCGCCTTTTCTGCTGTGTTCTGTGATGGGATTCGTACCAGGGGGGGCGGGGGGGGGGGGGGGATTGCTGTGGCTAAAGGTTGACTTCTGTCATAAACTTAATTCTTCCTCATCAGCCCCCCCCCCCCTATACACTTCTTTAGTATACGAAGAAATGCTCTCTCTCTCTCTCTCTCTCTCTCTCTCTCTCTCTCTCTCTCTCTCTCTCTCTCTCTCTCTCTCTCTCTCTCTCTCTCTCTAGTAGTAGTAGTAGTAGTAGTAGTAGTAGTAGTAGTAGTAGTAGTAGTAATCCCTGATATTAAATGCTAGGGTTACCTATCATTTCTATATTTCTTATGCATTATTTGCTTTCTCTTTAATGGCCGGCGGCGCCCCGATTGTTCAGCTTACAGGTATTATTATTATTATTATTATTATTATTATTATTATTATTATTATTATTATTATTATTATTTAAGCTCCATCCTTAGTTGGAAAAGCAGGGTGCTAAAAGCCGCCTACAGGGAAAAATAGCCCAGTGAGAAGGGATATGATGAAATAAATAAAAAAGATGAAAAGTAATGAACAATTGAAATAAAATATTTTAAGAAAAATAACATTAAGATATATATTGCATATATAAACTGTAAAGACTCCAAAAAATAAAAAAACAGCGGAAGAGAAATAAGATAGAATAGTTTGTCCAAGCGTACCTTCAAGTTGTAATTATTCTTTTAATCTATTTCTACGTTTGTCACTATAGTTTTAAATGAAAGGAAATTCGTCTAATCAGGTACTTCAATAAACGTTTTACCTCCTTCCATACGTAGACTTGAATGAAAGGAAATTAATCATGTACTTTAGCAGACATATTCCCTCCATACGTAGTCTTAAATGAAAGGAAATTAATCAGGTACTTCAATAGACATTTTACCTCCCTCCATACGTAGTCTTAAATGAAAGGAAATTAATCAGGTACTTCAATAAACATTTTACCTCCTTCCTTACGTAGTCTTAAATGAACGGAAATTCGTCTAAGGTACTTCAATAAAAAATTTTACCTCCTTCCATACGTAGAGTTGAATGAAAGGAAATTAATCATGTACCTTAGCAGACATTTTCCCCCCATACGTAGTAACTTCAGTTTCCCGATTGATCGATTTCAGCCTCTGTTCGGCGAGGCTGAAAAAGCCTATCTTTATAACGGCCCATACAATTCCCAATAGTCCCTCGTACTTTGGAGATTAGTATTCCCAGTATTCCTTTGTCTGGGAAGTTTTTTTTTTTTCGTTTCCTAGTTACTATAAGGATTTGGATTTCCCTATTTCTTGCTATGTCGTCTTCGTCTTCAGATATGAAGATTTCACGTAAGATTATATGTTTTCCCTCCTTCATACTTCTTCTTCTTCTTCTTCTTCTTCTTCTTCTTCTTCTTCTTCTTCTTGTTCTTCTTCTTCTTCTTATTATTATTTTTATTATTATTATTGTTATTATTATTATTTATTTATTTATTATTATTATTATTATTATTATTATTATTATTATTTATTATTATTATTGTTATTATTATTATTTGTTATTATTATTATTATTATTATTATTATTATTATTATTATTATTATTATTATTATTAGCTAAGCTACGTCCTTAGTTGGAAAAGTAGGATGCTAAAAGCTGCCTGGAAGAAAAAATAGCCCAATGAAAAAAGGATATAAGGAAATAAATAAACCATAAGAGAGGTAATGAAAAATTAAAATAAAATATTTTAAGAAGAGTAACAACATTGAAATATATCTGTCATATAAAAACTGTAAAAACTCTAAAAATGCACTATTATTATTATTATTAATTATTATTATTATCATTATTATTATTATTGTTATTATTATTATTATTATTATTAGCTAAGCTACAACCCTCGTTGGAAAAGCAGGATGCTAAAAGCCCAAGGGCTCCAACAGGAATAAATAGTCCAGTCAGGAAAGGAAAAGATGAAATATAATTATAAACTACAAGATAAGTAATGAATAGTTAATGTAAAATATTTTAAGAACATTGACAACATTAAAAGGGATCTTTCATATGTAAACTATAAAGACAAACATGTCAGCCTGTTCAACATAAAAACAATCGCAATAGGATTGAACTTCTGAACAGTAAGACAGAGATTGTTTGAAAAAGATACTTCTATTATTTCTAAAATGAATTAGGAAATTAAAATTGATCATTTGAGATGACATGTTCTGATATCATATATGATGCCTCTTAATAGGTCTCTCTGGTTTCCTGCTTGTAATAAGGAAGATAGGACTTCCTTAGTCATTCTCTAATAAAGTGTGAAGATTGGTGATTTTCTTGGCAAAGCTGTCAATTTACATTTTTAGTTTTCCACTCCTCCCTCCAACTATAGTCCATTTCTTTTAGCGATGCATATTTGCATCGACTCGCGGCAGTGCCCTTTTAGCTCGAAAAAGTTTCCTGATCGCTGATTGGTTAGAATTATCATGTCCAACCAATCAGCGATCCGGAGACTTTTCCGAGCTAAAAGGGCATCGCTGCGAGTCGATGCAAATATGCATCGCTAAAAGAAATGGACTATAGTGGGGATAGTCGAGACCTTTCTTGCTCAATTTGTCCCTCTGTCAGTCTAAACAACTACTGTACACTTCCTTCTTATTCTACAGTTAGGGTTGTGGTCGGCGATGTGGTAACGTCCCTGACTGGTGACCGCCAGAATGGGGTTCGAGTCCCGCTCAAACTCGTTAGTTTCTTTGGTCGCTGCAACCTTACCATCCATGTAAGCTGAGGATGGTGTGTTGGAGGGAACCTGTAGGTCTATCTGCTGAGTCATCAGAAGCCATTGCTTGGCCCTCCTTGGTCCTAGCTTGTGTGGAGAGGGGTCTTTGGCGCTGATCATATGTATATATGGTTAGTCTCTAGGGCATTGTACTG
>NC_090731.1:161902467-161904967 GCF_036898095.1 Palaemon carinicauda
TAAGAAATTGGCAAGTCCTTGGTCTTATATTCTTGGCCATTGATAAGAAATTGGCAAGTCCTTGGTCATATATTCTTGGCCATTGATAAGAAATTGGCAAGTCCTCGGGAATATATTCTTGGCCATTGATAAGAAATTGGCAAGTCCTTGGTCTTATATTCTTGGCCATTGATAAGAAATTGGCAAGTCCTTGGGCATATATTCTTGGCCATTGATAAGAAATTGACAAGTCCTCGGGAATATATTCTTGGCCATTGATAAGAAATTGGCAAGTCCTTGGTCTTATATTCTTGGCCATTGATAAGAAATTGGCAAGTCCTTGGGCATATATTCTTGGCCATTGATAAGAAATTGGCAAGTCCTCGGGAATATATTCTTGGCCATTGATAAGAAATTGGCAAGTCCTTGGTCTTATATTCTTGGCCATTGATAAGAAATTGGCAAGTCCTTGGGCATATATTCTTGGCCATTGATAAGAAATTGGCAAGTCCTTGGGGATATATTTTGGCCATTGATGAAAAATTGTCAAGTCTTTTAACATATTTTCTTGGCCATTGATAAAAGATTGTCAAATCCTTGGGCATATACTCTTGGCCATTGATAAGAAATTGGCAAGTCCTTGGGAATATATTCTTGGCCATTGATAAGAAATTGGCAAGTCCTTGGGGATATATTTTGGCCATTGATGAAAAATTGTCAAGTCTTTTAACATATTTTCTTGGCCATTGATAAAAGATTGTCAAATCCTTGGGCATTTACACTTGGCCATTGATAAGAAATTGGCAAGTCCTTGGGGGATATATGTAGGCCATTGATAAAAAATTGTCAAGTCTTTTAACATATTTTCTTGGCCATTGATAAAAGATTGTCAAATCCTTGGGCATTTACACTTGGCCATTGATAAGAAATTGGCAAGTCCTTGGGGATATATTTAGGCCATTGATGAAAAATTGTCAAGTCTTTTAACATATTTTCTTGGCCATTGATAAAAGATTGTCAAATCCTTGGGCATATACTCTTGGCCATTGATAAGAAATTGGCAAGTCCTTGGGGATATATTTTGGCCATTGATGAAAAATTGTCAAGTCTTTTAACATATTTTCTTGGCCATTGATAAAAGATTGTCAAATCCTTGGGCATTTACACTTGGCCATTGATAAGAAATTGGCAAGTCCTTGGGGGATATATGTAGGCCATTGATAAAAAATTGTCAAGTCTTTTAACATATTTTCTTGGCCATTGATAAAAGATTGTCAAATCCTTGGGCATATACTCTTGGCCATTGATAAGAAATTGGCAAGTCCTTGGGAATATATTCTTGGCCATTGATAAGAAATTGGCAAGTCCTTGGGGATATATTTTGGCCATTGATGAAAAATTGTCAAGTCTTTTAACATATTTTCTTGGCCATTGATAAAAGATTGTCAAATCCTGGGGCATTTACACTTGGCCATTGATAAGAAATTGGCAAGTCCTTGGGGATATATTTTGGCCATTGATGAAAAATTGTCAAGTCTTTTAACATATTTTCTTGGCCATTGATAAAAGATTGTCAAATCCTTGGGCATATACTCTTGGCCATTGATAAGAAATTGGCAAGTCCTTGGGGATATATTTTGGCCATTGATGAAAAATTGTCAAGTCTTTTAACATATTTTCTTGGCCATTGATAAAAGATTGTCAAATCCTTGGGCATTTACACTTGGCCATTGATAAGAAATTGGCAAGTCCTTGGGGGATATATGTAGGCCATTGATAAAAAATTGTCAAGTCTTTTAACATATTTTCTTGGCCATTGATAAAAAATTGTCAAATCCTTGGGCATTTACACTTGGCCATTGATAAGAAATTGGCAAGTCCTTGGGGGATATATGTAGGCCATTGATAAAAAATTGTCAAGTCTTTTAACATATTTTCTTGGCCATTGATAAAAAATTGGCAAATCCTTGGGCATAATTATATTCTTGGCCATTGGTAAGAAATTGGCAAGTCCTTGGGGATATATTTTGGCCATTGATAAAAAATTGTCAAGTCTTTTAACACATTTTCTTGTCCATTGATAAGAAGTTGGCAAGTACTTGGGCATATATTCTTGGCCATTGATAAAAAATTTTAATTTTTTTTAACACATTTTCTTAACCAAATATGAAAAGTTTTTTGTTTTTTTGTTTTTGGACACATTTTTCTTGACCATTAATAGAAAATTGTCTCGTCTTTAAACATATTTTCTTGACAACAGATAAATAATGTCTCGTCTTTGGACCTACTTTTTGACAACTAATAAAAGATTGTCAACTTAACTCATTGAACATATTTTCTACTACTGATAAAAATTGGCAAGTGTTTGGGCATGTTACCAATTGTCCAATCTTTGAACAAATTATCAATGGTCAATACTATGCCGATTTGGTTTACCTCCTATAAAAAATTCAAGTCTTCGAACATATATTTTGACGCGTAATAAGAGATGTACTTTTTGAATCCATTCTATAATCAGATT
>NC_090731.1:161909967-161914967 GCF_036898095.1 Palaemon carinicauda
TTTCCTTCCTTTACTTATATTGCGTTTTTTTTTTTCTTTTTTTTTCAGAATCACTGGTTTCAAACAAATTGTATTTCTTCCCTGGATTCCAGTTGTTTATTTTTGGATTCCAGGACAACGTATAGTAAAAGGTGAGTGGAGAGTTGATAGTTATTTGTCGTAAATGTTTGTATGTGAATAATTGCTTCATTTGCATATTGATGTCTGCGTGTGTTCCTGTTGACGGAATGTTCAACTCTTCACATGTTAAACAATTTAGTTGTCCTTTTTACCTCCGTTTCATATATGTTGTATCCAATTTATTTACTTATTACTCATATTAAAACAACTCTTTTTGTGATTTTCATGGTAAGGTTGAATGAGCAGGTTTTTTTTTTTTTTTTTTTTTTAATTAAGTTTTGATAAAGAATTGGTATAGAAACCAGAATTTGAAATAATGTTATGGAATGGGTATCCAATAGGAATGTTAGTCGGTCAATTTATTTTATGACCTCCAGTATCTTATATATATATATATATATATATGTATATATATATATATATATATATATATATATATATATATATATATATATATATCTATATCTATATATATTATATATATATATATGTATATATATATATTTTTTTTTTCTGTAAGATGTTTACTTTTCCGACAAGAATTATCTAGAGAAAAATCTATCGTACCTCTAGTATCTTATATATATATATATATATATATATATATATATATATATATATATATATATATATATATATACAGTATATATATATATATATATATATATATATATATATATATATATATATATTTTGCTGTAAGATGTTTGGTTTTCCGACAAGAATTATCTAGAAAAAAATCGATCGTACCTCTAGTATCTTATATATATATATATATATATATATATATATATATATATATATATATATATATATATATATATATATATATATATATATATATATACAGTATATATATATATTTTTTTTTTGCCGTAAGATGTTTGGTTTTCCGACAAGAATTATCTAGAAAAAAATCGATCGTACCTCTAGTATCTTATATATATATATATATATATATATATATATATATATATATATATATATATATATATATATATATATATATATATATATATGTATATATATATACAGTATATATATATATTTTTTTTTTGCCGTAAGATGTTTGGTTTTCCGACAAGAATTATCTTGAAAAAAATCGATCGTACCTCTAGTATCTTATATATATATATATATATATATATATATATATATATATATATATATATATATATATATATATATATATATATACTGTATATATATATATATATACACATTATATATATATATATATATATATATATATATATATATATATATATATATATATATACTGTATATATATATATATACACATTATATATATATATATATATATATATATATATATATATATATATATATATATATATATATATATTCTTTTTTTTGCTGTTAGATGTTTGGTTTTCCGACAAGAATTATCTAGAAAAAAATCGATCGTACCTCTAGTATCTTATATATATATATATATATATATATATATATATATATATATATATATATATATATATATATATATATATATATATATATATATACAGTATATATATATATTTTTTTTTTGCCGTAAGATGTTTGGTTTTCCGACAAGAATTATCTTGAAAAAAATCGATCGTACCTCTAGTATCTTATATATATATATATATATATATATATATATATATATATATATATATATATATATATATATATATACTGTATATATATATATACACATTATATATATATATATATATATATATATATATATATATATATATATATATATATTCTTTATTTTGCTGTTAGATGTTTGGTTTTCCGACAAGAATTATCTAGAAAAAAATCGATCGTACCTCTAGTATCTTATATATATATATATATATATATATATATATATATATATATATATATATATATATATATATACTGTATATATATATATATACACATTATATATATATATATATATATATATATATATATATATATATATATATTCTTTTTTTTGCTGTTGGATGTTTGGTTTTCCGACAAGAATTATCTAGAAAAAAATCTATCGTACCTCTAGTATCTTATATATATATATATATATATATATATATATATATATATATATATATATATATATATATATATACAGTATATATATATTCTTTTTTTTGCTGTAAGATGTTTGGTTTTCCGACAATAATTATCTAGAAAAAAATCGATCGTACCTCTTGTATCTTATATATATATATATATATATATATATATATATATATATATATATATATATATATATATATATGTATATATACATATATATATATATATACAGTATATATATATATATATATATATATATATATATATATTCTTTTTTTTTGCTGTAAGATGTTTGGTATTCCGACAAGAATTATCTAGAGAAAATTCGATCCTACCTCTTGTATCATATATATATATATATATATATATATATATATATATATATATATATATATATATATATATATATATATATATACATATATATATATATATATATATATATATATATATATATATATATATATATATACAGTATATATATATATATATTCTTTTTTTTTGCTGTAAGATGTTTGGTTTTCCGACAAGAATTATCTAGAAAAAAATCGATCGTACCTCTAGTATCTTATATATATATATATATATATATATATATATATATATATATATATATATATATATATATATATATATATATATATATATATTTGTAGGATGTTTGGTTTTCCGATAAGAATTATCTGAAACAAACGACCTTTCAATTATTTATTCTTTAACTGTTTCGAATTTTTGTCAGGTTTCCCTTAAGGGTTTTTTTAAATTCCTCTTCTAACTTTCCTCTCGTATTTAAAAGTTTTGCAAGATTGTGAGAATTATTAATCATATTTCTATTTGAAAATTTCATGGAAGTAATTTTGTATATTTGTCCTACTGCTGTTTGAAAGTGTAATGGAAGTAATTTTGTATTTTTTTTTTTTTTTTTTTACGAATGATAACGCTTGGTGGTTCGTTTGAGTGATTTTCTGGGTTTATTCTATACCAACCGTGTGTCACACGATCGTACATAGTTCATTTTGTGTATAATGCTTTTATCTTCGCTCTTCCCTCGCACTAAAAAGAACCTGAATAAACATGTCTGTTTTTCTCATCCTGAATAAACATGTCTGTTTTTCTCATCGGTAACGGTGTCTGTTTTGAACATGAAATTTCTTGTTGCCTTGAGCTTTTGTATATAAAGGAGAGTGTTCTATAATAAACTCACTCAGTAGCTTTCATCCTGTCTTTGAGTCACAACCTTCTCTCGGCCCGTCACAATTCCTTATAACGAATACTGAAATTTAGTAGGAGCAAGTACACTGCTCCATACATAACCTGGCAAAGCTAGAAGTGGACCTTATACCTAAAAAAGCAACAAAAGTCATTGCCGGTTTGATAAAAAAAAAAAAAAAAAATAAACAAATAAACAGGTGAAGATTTATTTTTATGTCTGTTTTATTATGTCTGTGTTGAAAGTTATTGTAGTAGTTTATTTTAACCTTCCTCTGTAATTGGTTTTCATCTCCCTTTTAAATAATTCTTTTTCTCTTCTTCCTAAGGGTCTATTTTGCCCCCTTTTCACGATTCCTCTCTAGGGTTGAATGGCACACCCGACCCCAGCACAAGGCAGTATAACCCAAATTCCGTAAAAAAAAAAAAAAAAAAAAAAAAAAAAAAAAACCGCCTCTACAGTAACACGACTACTTGAAACGGTTACATATTAGAGAACTTTTAATTTCATTATCTTGGCCATGTGCTGTTGTCTTGTGGGAGGAAATGAAGTTACCTACTGAGCCAAAGTAGATAATATGATGGATGATGATTGATGGACATAATGTATATAACAGTGTTTTCGGTACAGGGAGGAATGTACTAGTAAATATTAAAGGTTTAAAGGCCGCTCATGAATGGCAGAGGCAAGGGACAGTGACATTGCCCTATCAAGTTGGACAATTCCTTAGAGACTGACCATATTACATACGATCAGCACCCAAGACCCCTTTCAACCCAACCTAGGACCAAGAAGGGCCGGGCAATGGCTGCTGATGGCTCAGAAGATAGACCTTTAGACTCCCCAAAACCCCCACTCCTAAGCTCACAAGGATGGTCAGGTTGCAGCGACCTAGGAAACTAACGAGTCTGAGCGGGACTTGAACCCCAGTCTGGCAATCACCGGGCAAGGACGCTACTACCAGGCCACCACAACCCAAATGAACTTTTATTCAAGAGAAATCTTTACAAGATATTTAATGTATATATATATATATATATATATATATATATATGCATATGTATATATATATGTATATATATATATATATATATATATATATATATATATATATATATATATATATATATATATATATATATATATATGCATATGTGTACACACACACATACACACACACACACACACATATATATATATATATATATATATATATATATATATATATATATATATGCATATGTAAAGTTCTGTTTGTGATAGATTTTCTGCTAAGAAGAGTCCAGTAAAATGTCTCCTAAAAGGTTCTGGGGGCTTGAATGCCAAATATTTTGGCAAGGGGATGGTTTAAGAGAAAAATTCTGCCTTTGTTTATCGGTTTGAATATATGGAATTGTGATTTTCCATTTTCTTCTAAAAGTCAAAAAAGACTCGAAAATATTTAGCATGTATTTCTCTCTCTCTCTCTCTCTCTCTCTCTCTCTCTCTCTCTCTCTCTCTCTCTCTCTCTCTCTCTCTCTCTCTCTCTCTTTGGCTTCACGTAAAACACATCTCGAACAACTTGTATGTAGTGCCAATTGAAATGAATTTCAAGCAGAGTTTATTGGAAATC
>NC_090731.1:161919967-161929967 GCF_036898095.1 Palaemon carinicauda
GTGAGGAAAGAAAATAAGGAAACTACAAGAAAATCAATAATTAAAATGTAATTTTTAAGGAACAGAAACAACATTGAAATAAACATTTCATATATAAACTATAAAATCTTTAAAAAAGCAAGAGGAAGAGAAATAAGATAAAATAGCGTGCCAGAATGTATCCTGAAGCAAGCGAACTCTAACCCCAAGACAGTGAGAGAATGACAGGAAATAAACCGAACCAGTTATTGCCACCTCCTGTTAATAGGACACTTAGAACAAGGTTACATAATTTACTAGATCAAATACTGACCAACGAATCTATTAATATGGTCTTCACTCTGTCTTTGAAATATATCATATAATAAGAACCATTAACCTGGTCAAGATTGAAGCAATTGTTATATGAAGGTTTTTGCTCAGATAACAGTGACTTATCGAGTCAGCCATCGATAATGAATTAATTTCGATTTTGGGCTTCATACTGCCAAGGACTTATGTTTGTGGAGCAGTGTCAGACCTAACAGATATGTTCGTTACACTGTGGGAATAGTCCTCGGCCCGTTCGCGGACATTCATTCCTCGTGAACATTTGCTTCGTTCCTCATGAACGTTTGTTTCGTTCCTCATGAACGTTTGTTTCGTTCCTTATGAACGTTTGTTTCGTTCCTTATGAACGTTTGTTTCGTTCCTCATGAACGTTTGTTCCATTCCTCATGAACGTTTGTTTCGTTCCTCATGAACGTCTGTTCCATTCCTCATGAACGTTTGTTCTATTCCTCTTGAACGTTTGTTTCGTTCCTCATGAACGTTTGTTCCATTCCTCTTGAACGTTTGTTTCGTTCCTCATGAACGTTTGCTCCCTTCCTCTTGAACGTTTGTTTCGTTCCTCATGAACGTTTGTTTCGTTCCTCATGAACGTTTGTTCCATTTCTCATGAACGTTTGTTTCGTTCCTCATGAACGTTTGTTCCATTCCTCATGAACGTTTGTTTCGTTCCTCATGAACGTTTGTTCCATTCCTCATGAACGTTTGTTCCATTCCTCATGAACGTTTGTTTCTTGGCTCCACGACCTTCACTAGTACTTCTATTTCTACTGCAGAGTGGCTTACGTGCCATGTGCCCCCCAAGGACGAGGTTGCCGCTTTAAAGACCACTCGTGAATGTCAGAGGCCAGGGACAGTGACATTGCCCTATCGAGCAGGACAATGCCCTAGAGACTGACCATATATACATACGATCAGCGCCCAAGCCCTCTCTCCACCCAAGCTAGGACTACGGAGGGCCAGGCAATGGCTGCTGATAACTCAACAGATAGACGTATAGGCTCCCCCAACCTCATCCTTATCTCACAAGGATGGTGAGGTTGCATCGACCAAAGAAACTAACGAGTTTGAGCGGAGACTCGAATCCCAGTCTGGCGTTCACCAGTCAGGGACGTTACCAACTCGGTCACCACAACCCTTGCGTCAATATAACTTCAGTTTTATTTTTGTCTTTCTGGTCTTATGATTCCAATCGAGAAACAATTGATTTTATTTGTTTTAATATATTCCCTTCTGATTCAGTATTTTAATTAGTTTCCTATCTAGGATCTATCTCAGTCCTAGCTCGGAATGGACCTTCTTTTGGGCCTCTACTTGGGGCATTAATCAAAAGTATTATATATAGTCGCGAGGGGTAACTCAATTACTTACTTGTTTTAACTAAAAGAAATAAAAGTGAGGTAGGCATTGAAGAAATCCAGATAAAAAGCATATACTGAACTGATTTTCTTTTCAGGTCGAATGCATTTTCTTGATTTTTATCCGTGTATATAGCGAGTTCCATTTTCCCCCTCACTAAACTTTAGAATGATTGGATTTTTTTTTTCGGAGAAATATTCGTGGTTATATTTCTCTTTCTCCATACTTTCCTTGTCCATTTTTCGCTTGGCAAAGTTTGTAGGATTAAGCTCTAGCTACTGTTCTTTTTAATAAAGCGAGTTCTTACTTGCTAAAGATTATTATTGTAGTTATTACATTACAATTTGATTTTTGAGTTGCTGAATTCGCAGATGATAGCTCGAATTGTAAGGAAAACCGGGAGGAATTTTAACGAAGTCTGGAAGGGTTTAACCCGGGACGAAATTAGACCCAATCAGCGGGAGCTTGACAAGTATTGCCAACCCATGACGTCCTTACGCATTCGGTACTCGCTGTTACCACTTGTCCTTAACTATTCTGTACTTGTTACCCCTTGTCCTTACTTATTCTGTAATCGGGGTTACCACTTGCCAGAACACTTCATATCACATCCTTCAAATGGTCTTTGCTCCGCCGTAGCTCGCTTCGCTTGCAATTATATATAATCTCATTGCTCCTCGGTTATGATAAGCGGAACATGGATGTGCTTTGCACGCCATCTGGTGGATCAGTATCAAAGGTTGGCATTACTTCCCTCCGCTGAGCGAGCTCACACTGTGATTGGCTCTAATTTCATCCTAGGACAAACAATGCCAGACTTCGCTAATATGCAACCTGGAGCCTTTCAAATTTCGAGAAGCAAATGCTGCTTGCCTTCTGAGAAGTCATTACAATAAAGCTTGTCCAGCATAGATTATTGAAAGCTCAAAGGAACAGACATTCGGGTAAATGTAAATTGCTTTTGAGAAAGACGGGAATATTGTTTTCATGGCGTAAAATTTACTTTTGATCCTTTCAGTTCAGTATTCCTCCCTTCGATGTGCTTGTCGTTATGCCTTTGTTCTCAACACCCTTTTGATAAAGAATACATATGTCGGAGACAACGTTGATCTTGATTAACGTACTGCTAGATAACTTTCGGTATAGATTCTTAAATGCATTCCTATAAACCTTTTATTTTTCTGGACGATCTTCTTCATTGTCTGTTATACCAAGTACTTGAAGAGACAATGCGAATTATATTAATTTCATCCTTTATAATCCCATAACCGAAAAGCTGTTTCTTAACAGATCGAAATAACTGCCGCTTGAGACTTGGTATTATTATTATTATTATTATCATTATTATTATTATTATTATTATTATTATTATTTGCTAAACTACAACCCTAATTGGAAAAGCAGAGTGCTATACGCCCAGGGGCTTCAACAGGGAAAATAGCCCAGTGAGGAAAGGAAACAAGGAAAGATAAAATATTTTAAGAACAGTAACAACATTAAATAAATATCTCCTATACTGTATACACTATAAAAACTTTAACAAAACAAGAGGAAGAGAAATAAGATAGAATAGTGTGCCCGACTGTACTCTCAAGCAAGAGAACTCTAAACCAAGACAGTGGAAGACAGTGGTAGAAATTAAAGGCAGAAATCCATCAAGACTGGAAACAGGGTTAAAGATTTTTCTTTTGAATTTGTGTCTTTATTATAAATAACGAAATTTTATGTTTAGTGAATGGTTCTGTGACATTTTATATTATATATACTGTAAAAAGTTTATATAGTTTATAAAGAGAATGTTCATGTTGATGCTGTTACTGTACTTATAAAAGTTTATTTTTCCTTGTTTCCTTTCCTCACTGGGATATTTTCCCTGTTGGAGCCCAGGCCTTATAGAATCCTGCTTTTCGAACTAGGGTTGTAGCTTAGCAAGTAATAATAATAATAATAATAATAATAATAATAATAATAATATATATATATGTATGTATACATATATACAATATATATATATATATATATATATATATATATATATATATATATATATATATATACATACATACTGTATATATGTGTATATAAATATATATATATATATATACATACATATATATATATATATATATATATATATATATATACACATACACACACACACACATATATATATATATATATATATATATATATATATATATATATATATATATATATATATATATATATTTATATAACATGTGTATGCATATGAAGTAGTAAGTAGTTTCTCATAACATAGTACCTCCATTGTGAAACAACACAAGTGCCACTGCCACATTTATCTTTCAACTGATGAACCTTTTCACCAGGAAAACTTTCTCATCATTAATTATTCATCCACCTACTTAGCATAGAAGTCTCATATTAATATTCATTACTCCATCTCACTGGTTTCCCTTTGTTTCACTTACCTTACTCTTGGTCCCATTCACCTTAGTTTGTTTTCTAGTTTCCCAACACTTTCAAACACTTTTACCAAGTTATGCAGTTTCTTTTCATTGTTCCCAGTATACATAATATAATTTCCTCTAATAAAGAGCAGGTTTCTTGATATATATATATGTATATATATATATATATATATATATATATATATATATATATAAATATTATTATTATTATTATTATTATTATTATTATTATTATTACTTGCTAATCTACAACCCTAGTTGGAAAAGCAAGATGCTATAAGCCCAGGGGCTCCAACAGGGAAAATAGCTCAGTGAGGAAAGGAAACAAGGAAAAATAAAATATTTAGAAAAAAGTAACAATATTGAAATAGATATCACTTTATAAACTATAAAACTAACAAAACAAGTGGAAGAGAAATAAGATATAAGATAGAGCAGTGTGCCCGAGTGTACCCTCAAGCAAGAGAACTCTAACCCAAGACTGTGGAAGACCATGGTACAGAGGCTAAGGCACTACCCAAGATTAGAGAACAATGGTTTGATTTTGGAGTATTCTTCTCCTAGAAGAGCTGCTTACCACAGCTAAAGAGTCTCTTCTACCCTTACAAAGAGGAAAGTGGCCACTGAACAATTACAGTGCAGTAAGAAGAATATATATATATATATATATATATATATATATATATATATACACACACACATATATATATATATATATATATATATACACACACACACATATATATATATATATATATATATATATACATATATATATATATGTATGTATGTTTATATATATTTCTTTCCTGTCACGCCTATTAGCTTTGCCAGACGTATAACTACTTGGTCTATCCCCGGCCCTCGGTGAGAGGGGGTTACCCGGAGAGTGTGCATATCTATATAAATATTTAGCCATCATATTTGACGGGTCGCGTAAACGAGTATACAAATATTTGCTATTTCATAATTCATTCAACACTTATTTATTTATCCCACAATATCATTTGTACATTCACTGTCTTAAGTTAGAGTTATTATTATTATTATTTTTATTACTATCCAAGCTACAACCCTAGTTTGAAAAGCAAGATGCTATAAGCCCAGGGGCTCCAACAGGGAAAAATAGCCCAGTGAGGAAAGGAAATAAGGAAATAAATAAATGAAGAGAACAAATTAACAATAAATCATTCTAAAATAAGTAACAACGTCAAAACAGACATGTCATATATAAACTATTAACAACAACAAAAACAAATATGTCATAAATAAACTATAAAAAGACTCATGTCCGCCTGGTCAACAAAAATGCATTTGCTCCAACTTTGAACTTTTGAAGTTCTACTGATTCAACCACCCGATTAGGAAGATCATTCCACAACTTGGTCACAGCTGGAATAAAACTTCTAGAGTACTTCGTAGTATTGAGCCTCGTGATGGGTAAGGCCTGGCTATTAGAATTAACTGCCTGCTTAGTATTACGAACAGGATAGAATTGTCCTGGGAGATCTGAATGTAAAGGATGGTCAGAGTTATGAAAAATCTTATGCAACATGCATAATGAACTAATTGAACGACGGTGCCAGAGATTAATATCTAGATCAGGAATAAGAAATTTAATAGACCGTAAGTTTCTGTCCAACAAATTAAGATGAGAATCAGCAGCTGAACACCAGACAGGAGAACAATACTCAAAACAAGGTAGAATGAAAGAATTAAAACACTTCTTCAGAATAGATTGATCACCGAAAATCTTGAAAGACTTTCTCAATAAGCCTATTTTTTGTGCAACTGAAGAAGACACAGACCTTATATGTTTCTCAAAAGTAAATTTACTGTCGAGAATCACACCTAAAATTTTGAAAGAGTCATACATATTTAAAGAAACATTATCAATACCGAGATCTGGATGTTGAGGAGCCACCGTCCTTGACCTACTTACAATCATACTTTGAGTTTTGTTAGGATTCAACTTCATACCCCATAATTTGCACCATGCACTAATTCTAGCTAAATCTCTATTAAGGGATTCACCAACCCTAGATCTACATTCAGGGGATGGAATTGATGCAAAGAGAGTAGCATCATCTGCATATGCAACAAGCTTGTTTTCTAGGCCAAACCACATGTCATGTGTATATAGTATGAAAAGTAATGGGCCAAGAACACTACCCTGTGGAACACCGGATATCACATTCCTATAATCACTATGGTGCCCATCAACAACAACTCTTTGAGATCTATTACTTAAAAAATAAAATAATAATGCTAAGAAACGACCCACCCACTCCCAACTGTTTCAGTTTGAAAACAAGGGCCACATGATTAACACGGTCAAAGGCAGCACTAAAATCAAGGCCAATCATACGAACTTCCCGACCACAATCAAGGGATTTCTGTACAGCATTGGAGATTGTAAGAAGGGCATCACATGCTCCAAGGCCTTTACGAAAACCAAATTGCAAACTAGGGAGTAGATGATTACCTTCAGCAAACCTATTAAGACGTTTTGCCAGAAGACGTTCAAAAACTTTATATAATATGGGAGTTATGCTTGAGGGTACACTCGGGCACACTATAGTTTATATAGGAGATATTTATTTTAATGTTACTGTTCTTAAAATATTTATTTTTTCCTAGTTTCCTTTCCTCACTGGGCTACTTTCCTTGTTGGAGCCCCTGGTCTTATAGCATCCTGCTTTTCCAACTAGGGTTTTAGCTTAGCAAATAATAATGATAATAATAATAATAATAATAATAATAATAATAATAATAATAATAATAATAATAATAATAATCAGACCATCCATGGTGACGTTGAACAACCACGAAAATATAACATAACATATTTCAGACTCACCTTCACATCAAACCTGTACTCTCGTCAATTCTCGGTTTTTCTTTGGAAACATCTTTTTGTCTACATCTGCTGTTACAGATTCCACCTCATGCATCACTCTATCAACAAAGATATCAGTAAAGGTATCGAAGAGAAGAACAACAGATACATAGTTCCCATGAATTGAAATCCCTCCATATGAAATTTATCTTTTGAAACTAATTGGACATTTTTAATTATGGCTCATACACAGGTTTACAGCCAGGGTTTAAACTTTTAAAGTAATTACCTTAGTTTGGGGTAATTTTCATGGTTTCAAGGTAATTTCGGTTTTATTAGCTTGGAAGTCAAGGAAATTAGAAAATGTTTTAAGGTAATCTAAGGTAAAAAGTAGCAGCATTTAAGGTAATGGCCCCATGGCACATGCTGAGTTTAAACCCTGATTACAGCAGACTAGTTACTTTCTACTCTAATTTGCTCTAGAGACTCCTTTTTTTTTTCTTTTTTTTCTCAACGCTCAGATTTCTTGGGATAACATTTCTCTCATGATATCTAAAACTAGCTAGGTGCATACAGTATTTAGACTCCCCAGTACTTTCCTTTCACTTTAATTTTACTTTCTTTGAATAAAAACATAATATCTGAACTTTTTTGTATGGTTTCGCTTTTTTGTTTAGCACGATCTTACCCATGCAATCCCTAACTGATATGAATCCCGACAAAACGTGAACTGTCCCTCCTTAGCTCTAGGCCATCCGATCATTCGTTGTGACTCCTATCTCTGCCCTCTTCACACTTTCACAAATGTCTTTAAAACTTCTTTTATGCACCACACTCATACATATTCCAAACCCTCTCAGTATTTATGCAATATCATTAGAAGGAACTTCTTTGCCTGGGTAGTGCCATAGGCTCTGTACCATGGTCTTCCACTATCTTGGGTTAGAGATCTCTTGCTTGATGGTACACTTGGGCACACTATTCTATCTTGTTTCTCTTCCTCTTGTTATTTTGAAGTTTTGATCCTCTTGTTATTTTCAAGTTGTTATAGTTTATAGATGAACTATATATTTTGATGTTATTGTTCTTAAACTTCTCTTGTAGTTTTTCCATATTTCGTTTCCTCACTGGGCTATTTTCCCTGTTGGAGCCCTTGAGCTTATAGCATCCTGCCTTTCCAACTAAGGGTTGTGGCTTAACAACTAATAATGATAATAATAATGGAGATTCAACGTAGCACATGAAGCTAGTCTTTCTCTCATTAGGACAGCAGTGATTTGGTTGTACTGCATTCTGCCACTGTTGTTAAAACTGTTTGGTTATTGTCTTGATACTAGTGTACGCGACCCGTCAAAAAGGACGGTTGAATACTTTGATAGATATGCATACACGAGGGTCTGACTACTCTTTCTTCTGCCTACCAGGGGAATGGGGAGAACTATGCATCGCCAGAAATATATATAATATATATACATATATATATATTTATATATATATATATATATATATATATTTGTATACACACACACACACACACACACACACACACATATATATATATATATATATATATATATATATATATATATATATACACACTAAGACTTGCTCTCTATTATATAGGGAAGATGACGTAATGGTTACCGTTGGTCTCAGTAGATGTAGGCTCACTCACCATTTGGAAGGCATTTCCTCTCCCAAGGAGTTCAAAACCCTCTATTATTATTATTATTATTATTATTATTATTATAATTATTATCAGTATTATTACTAGCCAAGCTACAATCCTAGTTGGAAAAGCAAGATGCTATAAGCCCAAGGGCTCCAACAGAGAAAAATAGCCCGGTGAAGAAAGGAAATAAGGAAATAAATAAATAATGAGAATAAATTAACAATATATCATTCTAAAAACAGTTACAGCGTCAAAACAGATATGGCTTATATAAACTATTAACAACGTCAAAACAGATATGTCCTATATAAACTATAAAAAGACTCATGTCAGCCTGGTCAACATACAAACATTTGCTCCAACTTTGAACTTTTGAAGTTCTACTGATTCAACTACTCGATTAGGAAGACCATTCCACAACTTGGTAACAGCTGGAATAAAACTTCGAGAATACTGTGTAGTATTGAGCCTCATGATGGAGAAGGCCTGGCTATTAGAATTAAGTGCCTGCCTAGTATTAGTCGGTCGTTTACCTTTGGCTACATTTCAGTAGAATCTTAAGCCCTTTGCACTTCCCCAAACCAGCATTGTCCAGGTAGTACTGCTTACTGTGGCATAAGTCTTTCTTTAGTTTATATATGAAATATCTGTTTTGATGTTGTTTCTGTTTTTAAAATATTCTATTGTTAATTATTTTTCATATCGTTTATTTCCGTATTTCCTTTCCGTACTGGGCTATCTTTCTCTATTGGAGCCCTGGGGCTTATAGCATCTTGCTTTTCCAACTAGGGTTGTAGTTTAGCTAGTCATAGTAATAATAATAATAATAATAATAATAATAATAATAATAATGATGATGATAATAATAATAGTAATATTAGTAATAATGATAATAATAATAATAATGATAATAATAATAATAATAATATTATTATTAATAATAATGATAATGATGATAAATTTTCATGAACATTACAAAATATATCTTACCTGTAGATTGAGAAGCAATATCATTTATCGTAATGTCTTGAGATTTTTTTTTTGTATTGTATTTTCCATTTCTTATCATTAAAGTAAATTTCTCTTCTGGAAAATGGATCTCTTTTATATCGACCATTAATGCATGAGAAGAAAGAGCTTTAATTAAAGATTTATTGTGCTTAATAAAAAAATGTAACTGAAAGAAAGAATTAGCAAATGACATGCACACATTCCTTCACATGATTTTGGAAAGAATTATTCCTTTGCTTAAAGAAAGAAATTAGTTTTTTTATCTGAATAACATGTGCCACCGGTTTTTTTTTTTTTTTTTTTTTTTTTCTTATCGAATGTAATCGGCTTAAATTTGTTTCCTCAACTGTAATTTATGCA
>NC_090731.1:161939967-161954802 GCF_036898095.1 Palaemon carinicauda
ATAATCAAAATGCACTACCTTATACATTGGTCATTTCAAAACCTCAAATACAGTTTTGAATTTACATAGAGTTCATAATTACTTGAGCTGATTTTGAAATTGTTTTAGAAAGAAACATATTGTTCTAGTGCATTTACTTCGCAATGCAAGCCGTACACTTTCTGTTCCGTGTATCGTTCATTTGGTTTTAATTCATATATGAGCTTTTGATGAGCTTTTGAATTAGTCTAAAATTTTAAAATTCCTCAAACTGGTATTTTAGGATTTTTGTTACTCATGATGTTGATTGGTGGGGTATGTTTTGGCCTTTATAATAAGATAGTCCACTTTGCTTCTAGTGCAACTATTGGAGCATTTTTATAATGAATATTAATGATCGAATGTTGTGTGAAACCTTAACGGAGACGAGAGAACAACTGTTTAATTTTGAAGTGTCCTTCTCCTAGAAGAGCTGCTTACCTTATCTAAAGTCTCTTCTACCTTTACCAAAAGGAGAGCAGCCACTGAACAATTACAAGCGCTGCAGTTAACCCCTTGAGTGAAGAAGAATTGTTTTGTAATCTATGTTGTCAGGTGTATGAGGACAGAGAAAAATGTGGAAAGAATAGGACAAACTATTTTTTTTATGTGTAGGCAAAGGAAAATGAACCGTAACCAGAGGAAGGGATCCAATGTAATACTGTCTGGCCAGTCAAAGGACCTAATATCTCTAGCGGTCGTATCTCAAACATTTTCCCTGAGTCGCCTTGTAGTTTCCAGGGTTAAAAGAATACTGGGTTAGCCCGCTTCTGACCAAAATAAGAACAATCTCGCGCATGTCACTGAGTGGCTGCATTGGTTAGGGTTCAGAATAAGAAATGTCATCAGTCTGTATTGGACTCTACTCTCGAGAACAACAAGAACTCAAGCTCTCTTAACCAACGGGTCTTCTTCCACCTGGTTAATCTGTGGATAAATCCTCGTTAATCCTCTGGGTCCTGAGGAGTCATGGCTACTTGTTCCGTATATGGCTGCAGATCAAGTCAAAAGAGAAAGGAAGACCAAAATGTAAAATATCCCTCTCTCTCTCTCTCTCTCTCTCTCTCTCTCTCTCTCTCTCTCTCTCTCTCTCTCTCTCTCTCATTTCTTATATGATTCCTTTTGTAAATCTAAAAAAAGAAGTTGTTTCTCTATTTGTACGGTGTCGCACGTTTTTTTTTAGGCTGAGAATCTTAAACAGAAAAATCTCCTGCGAGAGAAGTCAAAAACGAAAATATGGAAAAATAGAGAAATAGTAAATTTCCAAATAAAAGCTTGAAAAAAAAATATTTTTTTTTTGTATTTTCATTAAAAAAGTATAAATTTTAAACAGAATCCTCATATCTCCTTACCAAAAAATAAATAAAAACAGAGATAAAACTGGAGTAGGTAATAAAAGAAAAACAAATGCTAAGTTCTCTCATTTTTACCTTATGAGAGACACCTGGCACGGATTGACAATGCAGGAGGGCATTTCAAAGGATTATGGACTTTCTAATTTTCAAGTAATAAAGTACCTGAACATTAAGGGAAAAGTTATCTTCCGCGGAATATAACCTAATTTCTCCCGTCCGTTCTCCACAATTAACGTTAAGTCTCTTATCGGCAACAAATGCGGTGACAGTACACCTTTAGTAATGTGTGTAAAATTACATGTTTAAATCCATGACCCAAGAGGTCACTGTAGAAGTTAGGAGCGAGTGTGAGAACGCCAAATCAGTCATAAGCAGGATGCGAAAGTCAAGACCAAGCATACCATTTGCAATGTAACATTTTTCATGAAGAGTAAACAGAATACAAGCCGTGAGAAAGAGTTGTCGGTGCTATTATAGTATGCTATCTACCGTCGAATTTCTACTATAGTATGCTATCTACCTCAAAGTATGTTATCTACCGTCAATGTTAATCCTCCTGTTTGAGAGGATTATCAAACATTACTTACCACAAGTATGTTATCCTAATTGGACTTTAATGATAGTTTAATAATATTCATTGGAAGGATAACATGGATGCATAATTATAAACAGTTTGTAGGTTAGGTTAGGTTGGGTTAGACTATGTTAGGACATGGGTGCATAATTATAAGCAGTTTGTAAGTTAGGTTGGGTTGAGTTAGGTTAGGTTAGGTTGGGTTATCAAGTCGGTAGTGATCCTTCTTATTAGAGGCGGATTAGCAAGTAGACCGTATCCTTAGGGACTGATGGTAGGTATCATACTATAGTCAGAGAGGGGTGGTAGATAGCAAAATCGGCGGTAGATAGCATACTATAATAGCACCGAGTTGTCTCTCACCGGATCCAGGTGCCTTCCGGTATTAATGTTGTGTTTACAATTTGTCATTAAATGCTGAGATAACTAACTAGACGTTATCATCAATATGGATATTTTAGTTAGTTCTGATCAAGCTGTCATACGGAATGGTCATCCGACCAAACCATCTATACTCCTGTGATGGAGATGTTAATAATCTGTTTTAAAGTAAAAAACTATTTTAAAGTTAAACTTACTTAAACGTATTCAGAAGAAGTAACTTACAAAGTCTAAACATTAAAAAACTGTTTTAAAGTTAAACTTACTTAGACGTATTCAGAAGAAGTAACCTACAAAGTCTAAACATTATAGCATATTGAAGAGACATTTGATTGGAACAATAATGTGTGTTTATAACAGTACCACACCAACACATTTCATGATTTCATGTAATGCCCATATTTTTGCTAGGAGTACATTTCATGATTTCATGTAATGCCCATATTTTTGCTAGGAGTACATTTCATGATTTCATGTAATGCCCATATTTTTGCTAGGAGTACATTTCATGATTTCATGTAATGCCGATTATTTTGCTAGGAGTACATTTCATGATTTCATGCAATGCAGATATTGTTTACTAGGAGTAGGCTACATTTCATGATTTCATGTAATGCCGATATTTTTGCTAGTGCATTTCATGATTTCATCTAATGCTGATTTTTTTTTCTAGGAGGACCTTTCATGATTTCATGCAATGCCGATTTTTTTGCTAGGAGTACATTTCATGCAATGCCGATTTTTTGTTAGGAGTACATTTCATGCAATGCTGATTTTTTTGCTAGGAGTACATTTCATGTAATGTCGATTTGAATGGTTTTGCAACCATACTGTAATTACCTCCGTTAACGATGTTGGAAGGAGGTTATGTTTTCGCCCGTGCGTGTGTTTGTAATTTGTTTGTAATTTGTGTGTGTGTTTGTTTGTGAACAGCTTCCTGGTCACAGTTTTAATGGTAGAGTAATGAAACTTCTAGGGATTAACTGTTATGTAAAAAGCTGGAATTGATTAAATATCGGAAGGTCAAGGTCAAAGGTCAAGGAAATTGTCCAGTTCACGTAATCAGCCATAAGTTTGGACATCGTTGTCACAGAAACTTCAACCTTGGTTCATATTTTAGTGTATGAAATTGCACTCCAATTAATGCATATTAAGGTCAAAGGTCAAGGTTGAGAAATAAGCTGCTGCGGCAGAGGTCTGCTCTTTATTGAGTGTCCTAGTTTTATACTGTAGTTATGGCCATATATGAATCATTTATTTGTTTTTAACTCGTTTTTATGTATACCGTTGTTTGTTTGTAGAGATTGCCTGGCCCTTTTGGCCAGACACGGGCTTTTGCAATCTTGCAGCCCGTAGGTGTTGGATAGGATGAATTGGGATAGGTAGTTGGGTGGGGGATATTCTGCAACATTTATTTTAGGATATTGGGATAGGTTTTGGGTGGTGATGGGATATTTGAAAAAGAGTGATTGACTGTGGAATATCGTCCTATGAGCCCACTGGCTCCAGTCAGAGTTGGAGAGAAAGAGTTATAGTAGCAAGTCCCGATAAGTAGGAGAGCTCGGGAAGGAGTTGAAAATTTGTTGTCAGAGGAATTGATATAGGTGAAGTAAAAAACACTTCATAGTGGTTTAAGCTTAAGTATGAGATAGAGGAGAAAGCTGAAAAGGATGAGTTGTAGCAGTTATTGTGGTAGAGATAGGGTGGAATATAAAATTCCTTTATATATATATATATATATATATATATATATATATATATATATATATATATATATATATATATATATATATATATATATATATAATACTTTTGATACTTTTAATGGATATTTTCAAGGGGGATGAAGTTGTTGATGGCAACAGCGGGTTGCCATCTGAAGAGAGAAGAGTGTGCTGGAGGTCAAGAGACCCCCCCTGATCCCTGCCACACCCCCCGACAGGCAGCACAGGCCACCTGTGCGACAACGGGCCGCCAGCCGAGAGGAGGGGAGATGTGCTGGAGGCCAGAAAGGACCGCCGATGACAACGGCCACGCCCCCAGACAGGCAACACAGGCCGCTTGTGCGACAACGGGCTGCCAGTCCAGAGGACGGGAGGACAAGGCCGCAGCCACCTGCAATCCCCCAGCCTCAAGCACAGAATTGTAGAGAGGATAAGGTTTCTCTTTTAATTGCCGCTTTGATTTTGCTTTGACTTTGTTGCAAAGCTATCTCGGTGGAGGGTAACTTCGGAGAAATGCTGAGAGGGTGTTGTGATTGTTAATAATGTGTTTGACAATTTCTGTTGCTGTTGCAGGAGTATTGGGATTAAGATCCTGCCGAAGTATGCTTGTTTCCTGACATTGCTGTAGAGAGTGCTGTAAAGGTTCTTCTGTGTCCTGATTACAGTACTTGCATGGTCTGATTGGTCTGTGCTGTGCTGCAGGGTCTTGGCTGTTATCTAAGATGATCTGCCAGTTGCATAGATATCCCAGTCGCAGTCTGCAGATGATTACTGCGTCCTGGCGAGGTGTTTGTCTTGCAATTGGGTGTGGTAATATGTTTGGGGCTTCAATGTACCACTTTGCAGATCTTGAGCCATCAAGGAAGGCTCTTCTAACTTCACTAGTCTTTTGAATGTTGCAATAGGTGGCCATTTTATTTTGAATGGTTTTTAATGACTGTTGCAGAGTGATGCTGATAATTTGGCACATTAAGGCTGATTTAGCTAGGTGGTCGGCCTCATCGTTGCCAGAGATTCCTGTATGACTTGGTATCCAGTTCAAGGTGACTTGCCTGTTGTTTCTTTGGTGGAGCAGGGCTAAGAATTTAATTGCAGTGATAAGGTGCAAATTCTCTGTGGGCTCATTGTTGCTGAGGGCCATTGTGGCTCCTCTAGAATCTGTATGGATCGTTGTGTTACCGTTTTGTTGATTGGCAGAGTGTTCTAGGGCTTTTGCAATGGCCACTAGTTCAGTTTGCAATGTGGAGGCATGGTTGGAAAGTCTCCAATTTGCTTTATATCCTGATGTAGAGATAACTGCAGCCGCAGCTGCAGGGATAGCACGGTCTACTGATCCATCTGCGTAGTAGGTATGAGGCGCAGGAGTGTTCCTGATTGCATCTGTTGCAGCTGCATTGAGTTCCTCTTGCGATCAAAGAGCCTTGCTTGCTGCTGGTAGGATAGTGAAGTTGTATTTGATGGGATCACATGCCCAGGGAGCAGGAGGGATGTAGCCCTCAAACATTTGTTGTCCCTTAATTTTGTGAGCCTCGTTTTGCATCTGCATTCTTCTCAGTGTATCCAGTAGTTTCTTTGCATGGGAGCTGGGCGGATCAAGTTCTTCAGCAAGAGGTAGAAGCCTTTTTATTTTATCATTGAGTGGGCTTTTTCTGTCTGCGATGATTGACTTGAATATGATGCTGCTATTCCTTATGTCAATTCTTGCTGACAGGGAGATTAAGTTAGTTTCTGCTCTGAGTAGGCAGAGTCTTGTCCACATTGGAGAGCCACTGATGAGTCTCATGGCATTATTTTGGACCACCTCTAATGAAGCTTTTTGAGTGTCGGTCAATGCAGTAAGTGTGGGTGCTGCATAATCAATGTGGGATCGAATTGCTTGTAGGTAAAACAGCCTTAAGAGGTTATTGGATACTCCTTGTCTGAGGGAGGTCATTCGTTTCATGGCTGATAGACGGATTTTTGTCTTCTCTCTGAGGTAGGTTACTTCATTAGCTGCTGACAGGGTTTTGCTAATGATTACCCCGAGGTACATGAATTGACTCACCCATTCGATGTCCTCACCTCTCAGTGTGAAATTTTGAGGGTTTTGCGAGCGTTTTATAGCCATTGCTTTGGTTTTATTGGTATTGATCTTCAGACCAAGATCATTGCATTTGGCTTGGATCATGTCAAGAGCTTTTTGAGTGATATTTCTGGCATGAGCTTTGTTTGGGCATACTATGCATATGTCATCTGCATATATGAATATCTCCACTCCTTTTGGGAGTTTTAGAGTGGCTATGTTCTCCATTAGTAGATTGAACAGGTAGGGGCTGAGTATGCCTCCTTGTGGTGTTCCGTTTTCTAGTGGGATGAACTCAGTGGTTTTTCCTTGGAAAGTGACTCTGGCCTCTCGATTTTGTGTATAGTTTCGAGTCCAGGCCAGTAGGTGTCCTTTCACTCTTTTTTCAACAAGTGTAAAGAGTATAGCTGGTGAGCTGGCTAGCTCAAAGGCTTTCTCGAGATCAAGGAAAATGACAAAAGCTTTTTTGTCGTTGATTGTTGAGAGGACATCTGTGATGCATTCTTGAGTGCCTATGCCATTTCTGTAGGCATATAGGCGATGATGTAGTTGGCCTATTTTCCACTGCAGTCTGTTCAGTACCATTCTCTCAGCTACTTTCTCTATGCAGCTTATCAAAGCTATAGGTCTGTAGGTATTAGGCTCCTTAGGTTTTGGAATAGGTTTAGTGTCCTGCTGGTTCCATGTGGTTGGACGTAGTCTTTCCGTATGTGTCCTATTTATTAGATGCAGGTAGACTAATTTGGCATGGTTTCCCATGTTCCTCAGCATGCTATATGTGATAAGATCGGCTCCAGGGGCAGTGTCTTTCCTGCCTTTTGATAGGGCCGTATTTAATTCTTCCATGGTATAGGGGTGATCAGTGTCATCTACCATGTTGCAGGCGGCTTCTATGATGTTGTTCCTGATTGGGAGCAGAGTTCTCTGCCTGTTGATGGTTGGCAGAGGTAGATTGATGCTTTTTGCTCTGTCCGCAAAGTTGTTGGCAATCCTCTTGGCTTCAGCTAATGGGTCTGGGTGTGTGACTCTGGGAGTATTATATTTCCCAGAGACTTGTTTAAACCAGCCCCATATTTTGGCTAGGGATGTGCTGAAGTTGACCTCGTTGCACCATGAGTACCATTTGTCTAGTTTTACTTCCAGTGATACTTGTACAGAATGCTTGATGATTTCTACAAGTAGATTATGTAGTTCATCTGTTCTGTGTCTCCTGAGAAGTTTCCTGGTCCTGTTTATTCTAGCATTCATTTCTTTGATGCGGCTGTTGTAGTACCAGGCATCGGCATGGTTCTTCTCAGAGTACTTTTTTTGTGGCATGGATACACTGGCTGCTACCTCTAGTTGTTTGCTGAAGTCGGTAGATAGGGTGGAGATATCCTTATGCGGGTGTTTGATATATTCCAAAGCCCACTCTGTCATGGCTGTTTTGAATTTTTCCCAGTCAGCAAACTCCGGGTTCCACCTTTTTGGGGGTGGAGGAGGAGGTGGGTATTTCTGCAATTCGAGTGTTACTTCTATGGCAAAGTGATCGCTGGTTAGTACAGGATGTAGTTGCCATTTAGCTCCTCTTTGTATGGCACTGGATAAGTAGGTAAGATCTAGACGACCTCCTTTTAAATGGGTGGCTTCTGTAACATTGTTGAGCAGTGCTACATCAGGATATTCTTGCAGTAGGGCGTGCAAGTGTCTGCCAGTTTGATTTGTTTCGGATATAGAGTTCAGGAACTGATGATGAGCATTAAAGTCGCCTGCAATAATTGAGTCTTCGTTGGAGGCTTCTGCAAAGAGTGCCTCGGCATCGATGTATTTTGCTGGGGATTTATATATGTTGTGGACTGTTAGCATTGTGGTTAGGAGAGATATCTGGATACTTAGCGTCTCAGCCTCGGTCCCACAGTCAATGCTTGGTAGTAGTTTGGAGGGGATACTGCTTTTAATGAGGGTAGTCAGTCCTCTTGTCGTTGGTGATTGATACGTTGTGTATACTTTGTATCCTGAGAACGAGAATGGTGTGTTCTCATTAAGCAGAGTTTCTTGCAGTATGATAATGTCAGGGTTTTGCACTGAAGTTTGTGATTGAAGAAATGCAAACTTGTTTCGAAGTCCACAGATATTCCATTGGAGCACTTTTACCTGCGTATTGTGATTGTTGCAGGTGGTTGTATGAGGTCCATTTGCATTTGGAACTATGAAGGGAAATGAGCTTCTAGTTCCTGAGCGGCATTGTCAAACACGAAGTCATCCAATGACTCCTGTGAGAATTTGATTTTGCGGGATCGCAAGAAGTTTCGGAGGATGTTACTGATGGCTGCCAGCAGAGCACCCATGGGACATGCAGAGATGTCGAACTCACTGATGTCTCTGTTGAAAGGTTGTTTGGAGGGGCGTGAGGCGCTAGATTTACTTGTGGAGGTGGAAGGTAGGTAAGGAAATTCTTTTAGGGAGTGGGAAAGGTTAGGTGTGTGAGTGGTAGGTACAGAGGAGGATGGGTTGGGTTCTGGTTGTTTTGGCTGGGTGAGGGTAGGAGAATTGGTTGGAGAGGTAAGTTTTAGAGGTGAGGGAGTACGGGGAGTATGGGTTGGGGATCTTTTTTCTTTGGAAGGAGGTTTAGGTGGTCGTTGAGGTTTAGGAGCTGGAGGGGGAGTTGGTGGAGAGGAAGGTTCAGGAATGGAATGTCTGGAAGGGTTAGGATTTTGTTGGGAGGAAGGTGTAGGGTTTTGTGTAGTTGGATGTGGCTGCGTTCGACGCTGTTGACGTGGATGGAGGTTGTAGTGGCGGTCAGCTCCTTGGCGGTCTGCTATTCTCTGAAGTCTATGGGGGCATCTATCATGCCAAGCATTATGGGATCCTCCACAGTTAGGGCAACGGGCGATGGTTTTATGCCCTGCTTTGTGCCTGGCAATACAGTAGGCGGTGGGGTGTTGTCTGCTGCTGCAGACCCCACAGATCTCGGACCTGTGCAGCGGGATTTATGGTGTCCAAACTTTTGACACCGGAAGCATCTGAGTGGCTCTTTGATGTACTCTTCGGTGCGGAAGGTGCCCCAAAGGCCGAAGGATAGGTGAGGAGGGCGAGCTCCCTTGTGGACTGCCTCCAGTTTATGGGATCTGCCTCCGGCCTTTCCCTCACATCTCTTGACAGTGATGATAGAAGGATGTTGGAGCACTGGCTCAAGTGGAAGGTCGAGGTCGTAGACAACAATGATGATGGTAGGTCTATCGTTGATGTCTAGTTTAAGGACATTTTCCTGTTGCTCTAGGTAGGTCTTGGTCTGCTCATCTTTTGCTGTGATGACCAGTTGTCCCCTGCGATTGGGCCGTATGGTCATATTAAGTCGAGGATTGCTGGCTTCCATGGCAACTATGGCAGCATAGGATGTTATGCTGGGTCCTGGAGTAAGCCTGAACTTGGAGTCTCCAGTTGCTGCTGTTTGTGTAGGTGGTTCTTGAGAGGGGATGCTCTCAGTCTCAGCTACTTCTTGGGTTGCTGGTAGGTAGTCCGGGGTATGCACAGGGTGGTCCCTTGAAGTTCCAGGGACTGGTTCCATTGCAGGTGGTTGAGGGCGCTTAGCATGGCTCCTCAAAGTCAGGCATCTGGGTTTTTTAATCCTTCCCTTCTCCACTCTTGTTCGAGGGGAGGAGGTGGGGATGGGGGACGAACCCCTGTCTGCCATTGCAGACCGCGATGGTGGTCTTCAGCTGTCGAACGATGTGTACTGCAGGTGTCGTCAAATGATGAATTAAAACAAAACTAAAATCAAGACTAAGTAAAGTCTTGAAAAATCGCGAACACTGAAATAACTCTACGGGGATCGCAGTGAAAATTTCAGTTACTCGGTGGTTAAAGTCGATCTTTTCACTAGCTTGTTAGTGAAGAAGATGTATGTATACCCTTACTTCATAGATACATCTTGCTGAGTGGGGTTAACTTTATCGTGGTGGAAGGGTTTCTGTATTGCTATGATCAGCAAAGCTGTACTAGTCAGGGACACCTATACTAGGTTGGTTTGCTTTGAGCGATTAAACTAAAGTCTCCTACCCGCGTGGTTATGAAAATGGCCAAATCTAGACATGAAATTACTTTTCTGAGGCCTTTGTCATGCATGCAATGGAATAGAAACGGCTGTATTTGTTGCTGTTGTTATGTATATATATATATATATATATATATATATATATATATATATATATATAAATGTATATATATATATATATATATATATATATATATATATATATATATATATATATATATAATATGTATATACATATATATATTATATATATTATATGTATATATAATATATTATATATTTTCTATATATATGTATATATATATTTATATATGTATCTAAATACATTATAATATATATATATATATATATATATATATATATATATATATATATATATATAATACATATATATATATATTTAATGAATAGACAATATCTTAGTGGCGTCCAAAGATCGAAGATAGTTTCTCTCCGGACAGATAGTGTACAGGATAACAAGAGAAATACATTTAATTTTCACCATTCTATGCCCTTTTCAAACTCATTGAAAAATATCTACCTTAAGACTAAGCATATTCAAACCTAATTTAGAGCCAGTCCCCAAAACAGAAAATAACCATCACCTACTTGATAGCCTTCTGACAAGATAGCGCTAGAACAAAACTATAAAACTCCTCGTCGTTCCGCTGAAGAATTGGCAGCGAACCCTTCGAACAGGTGGGCGTGTGAACGCGATAAGCTTTCGCGAGCAGACTTGGGAAACAGAGCTGCTGATGCACGTACAGCTTCCAATGTCTTCTTAGGAGTGATGTCACTGTTACGTCACTAGTCATACTCGGTGTTGATTGGGTAGACTCGTTTTGTCTAGATAATCGCTATTTGCCTGAGGGTAGTGTTGTGAAGAGAGAGGGCTATGGGTGGCTATTTTTGTTCTTTATAATTATTTCTTTATTCAAGTTTTATTTTTCAATTTAAAGGAGCTTAGATTATGGCTTGAGTTGATTATTTTTTTATTCAAGTTTTATTTTTCAATTTAAAGGAGCTTGAATTATGTCTCAAGTAGATTATTTCTTTATTCAAGTTTTATTTTTCAATTTGAAGAGGCTTAAATTAAGTCTTAAGTAGATTATTTCTTTATTCAAGTTTTATTTTTCAATTTGAAGAGGCTTAAATTAAGTCTTAAGTAGATTATTTCTTTATTCAAGTTTTATTTTTCAATTTAAAGGAGCTTAGATTATGGCTTGAGTTGATTATTTTTTTATTCAAGTTTTATTTTTCAATTTAAAGGAGCTTGAATTATGTCTCAAGTAGATTATTTCTTTATTCAAGTTTTATTTTTCAATTTAAAGGAGCTTGAATTATGTCTTAAGTAGATTATTTCTTTATTCAAGTTTTATTTTTCAATTTGAAGAGGCTTAAATTAAGTCTTAAGTAGATTATTTCTTTATTCAAGTTTTATTTTTCAATTTAAAGGAGCTTAAATTATGTCTCAAGTAGATTATTTCTTTATTCAAGTTTTATTTTTCGATTTAAAGGAGCTTAAATTATGTCTTAAGTAGATTATTTCTTTATTCAAGTTTTATTTTTCAATTCAAAGGAGCTTAATTACGTTTTAAGTAGATTATTTCTTTATTCAAGTTTTATTTTTCAATCTAAAGGAGCTTAAATTATGTCTTAAGTAGATTATTTCTTTATTCAAGTTTTATCTTTCAATATAAAGGTGCTTAAATAATGTCTTGAGTAGATTATATCTTTATTCAAGTTTAATTTTTCAATCTAAAGGAGCTTAAATTATGTTTTAAGTAGATTATTTCTTTATTCAAGTTTTATTTTTCGATTTAAAGGAGCTTAAATTATGTCTTAAGTAGATTATTTCTTTATTCAAGTTTTATTTTTCAATCTAAAGGAGCTTAAATTACGTCTCAAGTAGATTATTTCTTTATTCCAGTTTAATTTTTCAATCTAAAGGAGCTTAAATTATGTTTTAAGTAGATTATTTCTTTATTCAAGTTTTATTTTTCGATTTAAAGGAGCTTAAATTATGTCTTAAGTAGATTATTTCTTTATTCAAGTTTTATTTTTCAATTCAAAGGAGCTTAATTACGTTTTAAGTAGATTATTTCTTTATTCAAGTTTTATTTTTCAATCTAAAGGAGCTTAAATTATGTCTTAAGTCGATTATTTCTTTATTCAAGTTTTATTTTTCAATTCAAAGGAGCTTAAATTACGTCTTAAGTTGATTATTTCTTTATTCAAGTTTTATTTTTCAATTTAAAGGAGCTTAAATTATGTCTTAAGTAGATTATTTCTTTATTCAAGTTTTATTTTTCAATTCAAAGGAGCTTAATTACGTTTTAAGTAGATTATTTCTTTATTCAAGTTTTATTTTTCAATCTAAAGGAGCTTAAATTATGTCTTAAGTCGATTATTTCTTTATTTAAGTTTTATTTTTCAATCTAAAGGAGCTTAAATTTTGTCTTAAGTTGATTATTTCTTTATTCAAGTTTTATTTTTCAATTTAAAGAAGCTTAAATTATGTCTCAAGTAGATTATTTCTTTATTCAAGTTTTATTTGTCAATTTAAAGGAGCTTAAATTATGTCTCAAGTCGATTATTTCTTTATTCAAGTTTTATTTTTCGATTTAAAGGAGCTTAAATTATGTCTTAAGTAGAGTATATCTTTATTCAAGTTTTATTTTTCAATTTAAAGGAGCTTAAATTATGGCTTGAGTAGATTATTTCTTCATTCAAGTTTTATTTTTCAATTTAAAGGAGCTTGAATTATGTCTTAAGTCGATTATTTCTTCATTCAAGTTTTATTTTTCAATTTAAAGGAGCTTAAATTATGTCTTAAGTCGATTGTTTCTTTATTCAAGTTTTACTTTTCGATTTAAAGGAGCTTAGGTTATGTCTTAATTAGAGTATTTCTTTATTTAAGTTTTATTTTTCAATTTAAAGGAGCTTAAATTATGGCTTGAGTAGATTATTTCTTTATTCAAGTTTTATTCTTCAATTTAAAGGAGCTTAAATTATGGCTTGAGTAGATTATTTCTTTATTGAAGTTTTATTTTTCAATTTAAAGGAGCTTAAATTATGGCTTGAGTTGATTATTTCTTTATTCAAGTTTTATTTTTCAATTTAAAGGAGCTTAAATTATGTCTTAAGTAGAGTATTTCTTTATTCAAGTTTTATTTTTCAATTTAAAGGAACTTACAAGTATCTTGTGTTTAGGAGCTAACTTTAATTTTTTTGAGTGAGAATGTTTCTGAAAAGAGGACCGAGAAGCTTAATATAAGGTCTAATTTGATCGTAATTAGCTAGCTCTGTCAAATATGTAAATATTAAGATTTAAAGTTAAAAATAAAGGATTTAAAATTGTGCATTGTTTAAAAGGATTGACGTATTGTTTGAAACGATTGACGCATTGCTTGAAACGATTGACGTATTGTTCGAAATGACTGACGTACGATTGACGCATTGTTTGAAACGGTTGACGCATTGTTTGAAATGATTGACGTATTGTTCGAAATGACTGACGTTCGAATGACGTATTGCTTGAAATTATCGACCCATGATTGACGTATTGTTCAAGTTAGAATCTCTCTCTCTCTCTCTCCACTAAACCGTAAAATTTTTATCGTCAACTTATCTGTATAGGCCTAAGTACCCCGGCCCAATATAATCCTGCTTTTTTCGCAAATCTAGTGACACTTTAGCACTAAGTGTACTCGTCTCGAAGAGATTCATTACTCTTAAGAAATCTTTGGATCACTCAGAGATAGGCTTGATTCAACACCCCATTTTAAGCCTAACTCTCAATAGTTGATAGTTCTAGGTCGCCGAAATGTTAAGATTTTTTTCTTTTTCTGATTTGGTGTGAACGTGGACACACTCATGATAGCCATAACCGTACATGATTGTATGTACATGCGTTGGTGTTTGTATGTACAGTTAGAATCAAAAGAACGCAGACACTCTAGTGAAATCTTCCGTCAGATGTCTCTAGTGTTCCCATGACAAAAGAGACAAGGGGTTGCTCTTCTTACTACTACTATGAAATGGGCGGAGCATTCTCCAACCTTAGCGAATCAAAGACAGTAAAGGGTTGTCTATGTTAGCCAAAGCATACAAAAGTTACAAATCGAGTTGCTATGTTTCAATTCTTTATTATCATTCGGCGTCTCAACTATCCACCGCAAATACAAAACTCACACACACACACACATATATATATATATATATATATATATATATATATATATATATATATATATATATATAGATATATATATATATATATATATATATATATATATATATATATATATGTATATATATATATATATATATATATATCTGTGTGTGTGTTCAGTATTTGCAGAGGGTATTCTAAATGTCAATTGTAATACAGAATGAAATATAGCAGCTTGATTTGTAACATTATAATGTTTTCGCTCACAAAGACAGCCCTTTACTGTCTTTGAAAACGGAGTATGCGATGGAAAATGAAATATCATTGGAAGGAGAAAGGATTAATGAAGTAGAATTATTCAAGTATTTAGGAACTATGATCTCCAATACAGGGTCTTTAGAATTAAAGTTTAGTGAAAGATTGAAAAAAGCAAATCATACAATGTCTAGGTTACATAAAATTTGGAAAGCAAACCGCCTAAAATTGCATAAAAAATCAGACTATATGTCATTTT
>NC_090731.1:161960302-161962802 GCF_036898095.1 Palaemon carinicauda
TTGATATATACATGATTATATGTTTATGATATTAATGTTGTATACATATAAATGTATATATGCATAGGTATGTATGTGTATATATGTATACATGTATATATGTGTGTGTATATATATATGTATATGTGTATGTGTATGTATATGTATGTGTATGTGTAAGTATTTATGTATATGTATATGTATTTGTATCTGTATGTATGTATATATATATGTATATGTGTATGTGTATGTATATGTATATGTATGTGTGTGTGTATGTATGTATATGTATATGTGTGTATGTGTATATATATATATATATGTATATATATATATATATATATATATATATATATATATATATATATGTATATGTATATGTATGTATATATATATATATGTATATATATTTGTATTTTTGTGTATGTTTTGCTTATGTATTTATATAGATAAGGCTACCGCATTGACATATAAATAACTGTAATGAAAGTAAAATAAGAAGAAAACAAGAATATACCCGCCACTAGAAATGACCCTTTTTAGCAGGTGTCTAACGAGCTTTCGGACTCCTCCTACGCACACCTGAGTCAAGCCCAGGTAGCGGGTAAGGGAGTGTCATTGTTCTCTAAATCTCTATATGTATGTTCGTACTTTTGCTTTCCCTATAAATTGTAAGAAACCTCTCTCAATAAATCAGTCCTCTGAGGAAGTATCACGAAACTAGTCAGGACTCAAGTGTATATTCTGTATTTTCATTTTCCCTGTGGTTCTTCTGCATCTGAGCATCACGTTTTCCTGTGATTTTTACGCATATATATATATATATATATATATATATATATATATATATATATATATATATATATTCGGTCCCGCTCGGGTCTTTCCGTCCCTCGGTAGGGGCTAGAGGGTGTAGTCATACCCTGGTGAGAGGGGTTGCGTGTGTGTTTGTATGCATACTCTCTAAATAATTAGCAGTCATTTTTGACGGGTTGCGTACACTAGTATTTAAGCTTTTGTTAAAGTACTTCCTGGAGATGTTCATTAATATGAACTGCACTGAATACAGCATTGCAATCAAGGTACGAATGGAATACTGTCATGTGACTCCAAGGTTTTTAATGAGAGTTTTAGAGTCAGAGGCATCGCTAGCTTTTGTTTCCTCTTGGTTGTATCGGAAAAAAAAATGTTTCCTTTTGGTTGTATCGGAAAAATATTGTTTCCTTTTGGTTGTATCAGAAAAAAAAATTGTTTCCTTTTGGTTGTATCGGGAAAAAAATGTTTCCTTCTGGTTGTCTCGGAAAAAAATTGTTTCCTTTTGGTTGTATCGGGAAAAAAAATTGTATCCCTTTGGTTGTATCGGGAAAAAAATTGTTTCCTTTTGGTTTTATCGGGAAAAAAATTGTTTCCTTTTGGTTGTATCGGGAAAAAAAATTGTTTCCCTTTGATTGTATCGGAAAAAAAATTGTTTCCTTTTGGTTGTATCGGAAAAAAATTTGTTCCTTTTGGTTGTATCGGAAAAAAATTGTTTCCTTTTGGTTGTCTTGGAAAAAAATTGTTTCCTTTTGGTTGTATCGGGAAAAAAAATTGTTTCCCTTTGGTTGTATCGGGAAAAAAATTGTTTCCTTTTGGTTTTATCGGGAAAAAAATTGTTTCCTCTTGGTTGTATCGGGAAAAAAAATTGTTTCCCTTTGATTGTATCGGAAAAAAAATTGTTTCCTTTTGGTTGTATCGGAAAAAAATTGTTTCCTTTTGGTTGTATCGGAAAAAAATTGTTTCCTTTTGGTTGTATCGGGAAAAAAAATTGTTTCCCTTTGGTTGTATCGGGAAAAAAATTGTTTCCTTTTGGTTTTATCGGGAAAAAAATTGTTTCCTTTTGGTTGTATCGGGAAAAAAATTGTTTCCCTTTGATTGTATCGGAAAAAAATTGTTTCCTTTTGGTTGTATCGGAAAAAAAATTGTTTCCCTTTGGTTGTATCGGGAAAAAAATTGTTTCCTTTTGGTTGTATCGGAAAAAAAAATGTTTCCTTTTGGTTGTCTCGGAAAAAAATAGTTTCCTTTTGGTTGTATCGGAAAAAAAATTGTTTCCCTTTGGTTGTATCGGGAAAAAAATTGTTTCCTTTTGGTTCTATCGGGAAAAAAATTGTTTCCTTTTGGTTGTATCGGGAAAAAAAATTGTTTCCCTTTGATTGTATCGGGAAAAAATTGTTTCCTTTTGGTTGTATCGGAAAAAAATTGTTTCCTTTTGGTTGTATCGGAAAAAAAATTGTTTCCTTTTGGTTGTATCGGAAAAAAAATGTTTCCCTTTGGTTGTATCGGAAAAAAATTGTTTTCTTTTGGTTGTATCGGAAAAAAAAATGTTTCCTTTTGGTTGTATCGGAAAAAAATTGTTTCCTTTTGGTTGTATCGGAAAAAAAATTGTTTCCATTTGGTTGTTTCGGAAAAAATTGTTTCCATTTGGTTGTATCGGAAAAAAATTGTTTCCTTTTGGTTTTATCGGAAAAATATGAAACTGACTTAA
>NC_090731.1:161967802-161977802 GCF_036898095.1 Palaemon carinicauda
TTTAGCCTTATAAAACATAGTTTTTCTCCCTTCATCTTTCCCACAGTCTCTCTCTCTCTCTCTCTCTCTCTCTCTCTCTCATATACACTAACACCTTTACCCTTCTCCTAAAACAGTTTTCCTCTCCATCTTTCCCACAGCGTCCCCCACCCCATCTCTCTCTCTCTCTCTACCTTTAGCCTTCTCGTAAGATATAGCTTTCCTCCCTTCATCTTTCCCACACCGTTCTCTCTCTCTCTCTCTCTCTCTCTCTCTCTCTCTCTCTCTCCTGTCGCATCTCTTCCCCCGTTCCTACGACACATATCTTCCTTATTAAGGGACCTTCTTCCCTGTCTCGTGTTTCGGTCCCTTCTCTTCTCTGGGCTGCTTCTCATTTGCTTCCCTCTAATATAACATTCCTCGTCTTCGCCAGACACAATATGGGGTCATAAGACTTTCGTAAAAGGGCCCAAAGGAATATTCCCTCGATACAACCTGCGGGCCACTGCAACATTGGCAAACAGTAAGTGAAGAACTTCACTGAATCTGTGGTGAAATAGATAGGATTTAATACTGTACTTTCATAGGAATCGATCAACATTTGAATGTATATATATATATATATATATATATACAATATATATATATACATATATATATATATATATATATATATATATAAAAAATATATATATATATATATATATACATACATACATACATACATATATTGTAATTCCTCCCAGGATTCACTGAACACAACTATGTCATCTGCAAATCTTAAGGTGTTAAGGTATTCCCAATTAATATTAATTCCTACATTTTCCCAATCTAAATTCTTAAACACTTCTAGGCATGCTGTAAATGATTTTGGAGAGATGGGGTCTCCCTGTCCAACTCCTTTCTCAATCGGAATTTTCTCACTATCTTTATGTAGTTTTAGCAATGCTGTACTTCCTGTATAGATATCTTCAAGTGTTCTAACATAAGAATTTTCTATTACTTGTTTTTGAAGGGCTTTCATTACTGCTGATGTTTTGACAGAATCAAAAGCTTTTTCAAAGGCTTTAAATGCCTTACATAGTGGTTTGTCATGCTCTACTGATTTTTCCATTAGCTGGTTAATTATTGGTATTATTATTATTATTATTATTATTATTATTATTGTTATCATTATTGTTATTATTATTATTATTATTACTTGCTAAGCTACAACCCTAGTTGGAAAAGCAGGATGCTATAAGCCCAGGGGCCCCAACAGGGAAAGTAGCATAGTGAGGAAATGAAACAAGGAAAAATAAAATATTTCAAGAACAGTAACAACATTAAAATATATATATTTCCTACATAAACTATAAAAGCTTTAACAAGACAAGAGGAAGAGTAATTAGAGAGAACAGAGAACTCTAACCCTAGACAGTGGATATGGTCAATTGATGAATACCCACTTCTAAAGCCTGGCTGCTCTTCTTAGTTGATTAAAGTCTAGCTGTCTTTCTATTCGGCCTAATATGATCTTTGTAAATGTTTTATATATTAAGAAGAGTAAACATTTTGGGCGGTAATTTTGAAGGTCTTTTGATTATCGCTTTTTTTGAATTAGTATAATTATAAAGGTTTCCAAGCTGTAGGTATAGAGCATTATTGCAGACATTTGGTGTAGAGTTCAACAAGTTTTACTGCTGTGAAATCTCCTCCATCTGTTATTGAATCAAATCAGATGTTAGTGTCGTACGAAATGATATCTTAAAAATGCAAGACTAACGCAAAATAGAATTTTTTTAGGGTACAAATTACAACGAAAGCCATTTAACTATTTATAGTTCTTTGTTTATTGGTAAGAAAACCAGACGATTATGAAAAAGTCCGTAAAATATTCCTGAAATTGTGGAGAGGGACATAAGCCATAGATGACTAGTTTATTTAAAATAGTTATTATACGCGGTCTTTCATTAACATGATTAACAAGTTCATTCCTATTTCCATCCCCTTTAAATTTGTCGATATAATATCATTTCTTTTCAAAATGTTGTTATTTTACTGTATTCTTTATGAGACATAATGTCAATAATTCAGGAATAAGAAATAAGACAATTGTAACATCATTTTGTCATAGTTCAGATGTAGCCTACTGATAATTGTATTTGACAATACTTCAATAACTTTTAACATATTGATACCGTATTTTTTTCTTATTGAATAGCAATATTAGCTGCAGAATGGCCTTGATTATACCGAAGAAAACTCAGAATATCCATTGTTATAAATCATAGCAAAAGTTCGAGGTCTCAACCTTGGCAACTTTTCGCATTTGTAAACTTGCTTCCCGTTTTCTCTGTTTTTTTAACGGGGTGACTGAAACAAACGATCCCTTCACGGCCTTTGGGCAAAATATGTTGCCTTTCGTTCGCTTGAAACAAATGACAACTGCGATTGCGTCCCTACCTTTTTCTAAACTGAAGAAAGCAACCAGGAGAAATGTTTCCTGAAACATTATATATACATTTTTACCAGATATGAGGAAAAGTATACGGTGTAATGCCAGCGAAGTTACACGAAATCGAAGTGGGTTGTCAAGCAAGAAGGACAACAACATTTATTGTAAAGTCAATGGGAAAGAGGAATGCAATTGCTATTAAGGCATTTTTTCAGGTCCTCCCCCATCGCAGCGAATCGCAAATTTCTAATCCTGGAAGTCTATTACGCGGTTAATTTTATTTTTTTCATTAACGTCAGATAAACCTACCGAATTCTATCGTAGAATTACAACGAGAAAACCAATGTAGTATTGTATTGAAGGATAACTCAGTTTGGCATTACTTGAGATGAAGTATTTAATTTTACAATTTTACATTTGCTTTTGTTGGAGAGCCCTTTTTTAATGAATTTAACACTTCAAGTATTTAGAATTTACTAGATAAAATTGGAAATTGGTTTATATTTCCTATTATTGGTGACCCTATTTTTTATGGAATTTAATTCTAGTCAAGTATGTAGAATTTACTAGACCAAAATTTGAAATAGGTTTATATTTCCTATTATTAGTGACCCTATTTTTTATGGAATTTAACTCTATTCAAGTATTTAGAATTCACTAGATAAAAATATGAAATTGGTTTATATTTGCTTCTGTTACTGAGCCTTTTATTTTAATTTAACTCTGTTTAAGCATTTAGAATATACAAGACAAAAATTTGGAATTGGCCATTTTCCCATTTTCCTTGTTTTCTTTTCCTATTGAAATTATATCTCGTATCTGAAGAAGAACTGGGTTTGTTGAAAATTTTGCCAAAGTTAGTGCATAATTTGATTTAAGATTTAAATCCTAATAAAACTCAGTGTGATCGTGAAAGAGTTTAATTAAGATTGCCTTCTTTATTGGGGTATGTGGACATATAAACTCTTGCTAATTTTGAGTGTTTTATCATTATGATAATAATAATAATAATAATAATAATAATAATAATAATAATAATAATAATAATAATAATAATAATATCATTAGTTCATTATCATTATTGTTATTATTATTAATATTAGTAGTAGTAGTAGTAGTAGTAGTAGTAGTTTGTAATACTAGGCAGGCAGTTAATTCTAATAGCCAGGCCTTCTCCATCATGAGGCTCAATACTACACAGTATTCTAGAAGTTTTATTCCTGCTGTGACCAAGTTGTGGAATGATCTTCCTAACCGGGTAGTTGAATCAGTAGAACTTCAAAAGTTCAAAGTTGGAGCAAATGTTTTCATGTTGACCAGGCTGACATGAGTCTTTTTATTGTTTATATATGACATATCTGTTTTTGACGTTGTTAATAGTTTATATAGGACATATCTGTTTTGACGCTGTTACTGTTTTTACAATGATATATTGTTAATTTATTCTCATCATTTATTTATTTCCTTATTTCCTTTCCTCACTGGGCTATTTTTCCCTGTTGGAGCCCTTGGGCTTATAGCATCTTGCTTTTCCAACTAGGGTTGTAGCTTTGCTAGTAATAATAATAATAATAGGAGTAATAGTAGTAGTAGCAGTAGTAGAGTCTAGGGCTCTCTATCTAAACCCTCTCTCCATGTTAGTAGTGTAACCTTATCTATTTATTTATTTCAGAAAAGAAAAATAACGTACAAAACTAATCTTTTCACTAATCTTTATTCTTATTTTCTATAAATATTCAAATTAACCAAAATTCTTTTTTACTACTCGCAAGATAACGGAAAACATTTGTATTATATAATTCAAGGATCAACTTACTATATGAGATGTCTAATATTAATAACTAGTGTACGTGGCCCGTCAAATGTGACCACTAAATATCTAGACAGATATGCACACACAGATTCAACCCTTCCCACCCCTTCTCACTAGGGTATGACTGCTCCCTCTCCCCCTACCCGAATCACGATGAAGCACCGAGTAGTTATATGTCTGGCAATGCAGCTGAGCGTGACACGAAAGATTATATATATATATATATATATATATTTGCACAATCTCCCGTATATGATAGAGCAAGTGTATGGCTATATATATATATATATATATAGCCATACACTTGCTCTATTATATACGGGAGATTGTGCATATATATATATATATATATATACTGTATATATATACTATATATATATATGTATATATATATATATATATATAGCCAAACAGCTTGCCCTTTATTATATATACAGGGAAGGTTGTTGATTTTTTTCCAAAAATGGTGCTGTTGTTTTATGTTGAACTACCATCAATTATGCCATTAAAAGAAAAACACAGAGAATGCACAAACTCCAACATTCGAACTGTGAGGAGATATTAATGACCTCGTCTCGCCATCAATCACAGAACACGAAAAAAAAAAAAAAAATCCCATATTGTCTTCCGTGTATCTTTCTTTTCGAGATTTGCAAACCTGACTTTCCAATATTTTTTCCCCCTTTTAGTCCGCCGAAAATTAAAATCTTGAAATTAATGGATCCATCATGCGGTGACATGAAAGGAATACAAAAGTTTCTGCTGTTCTGGAAGGTGCTTTTATTTTAGAAGCACATGACCAATGCAGGTCATATGCGCTTTTTTTTTTCTTTTTTTTTTCTTTTTTTTACAAAAGATAGAAGGAAACATGGATTTTTTTTTTTTCAAACGATAGAAGTAAACATGGATGCTTTTTTTTTTCTTTTAACAAAAGATAGAAGTAAACATGGATGCTTTTTTTTTTCTTTTAACAAAAGATAGAAGGAAACATGGATGCTGCAGGATCATTTACGATAACTTTGCATCTGCTGCGTAGAAGCTCCTTTAAAGGGTTTTAAAGTTCGCTCGTGAACGGCAGAAGCAAGGGACAGTGACACTGCTCTAGCAAGCAGAATAGTGCCCTAGAGACTGAGCATATATATACAGTTCAAAAAAACGGAATTTTAATCGGAAATTCTCCATAAAAAATATACTATATTCAGCCGTATTTCAGTAAAATACAAGCGACCGTAATTTTCACCCTACTTAGTTATTATATTTTAGGGGTTGCTGTGGCCTGATTGGTAACGCCTCTGCCTGGTGTTTGCCAGTCAGGGGTTCGAGTCCCACTCAGACTCGTTAGTGCCATTAGTGTCTGCAACCTTACCATCCTTGTGAGCTAAGGTTGGTGGTTTTGGGGGAGCCTATGGGTCTATCTGCTGAGTCCTCAGCATCCACTGCCTGGCCCTCCCTGGTCCTAGCTTGGGTGGAGAGGAGGCTTGGGCGCTGATCATATAATATATGGTCAGTCTCTAGGGCATTGTCCTGCTTGCTAGGGCAATGTCACTGTCCCTTGCCTCTGCCATTCACGAGCGACCTTTAAAACCTTTAAACATGGTAGTGACCGTAAAATCACTCCTTAACGTCAATATATACTTTTTTAAAACGGTGAATATATGGCAAAATTTATTCCAGTAGTTTTACCGTTTTTTACGGTAAATTTTTAACAGTGTACATATGATCAGTGTCCAAGCCCCATTTCCACCAAAGCTAGGACCAGGGAGGGCCAGGCAATGGCTACTGATGAATCAGCACGTAGACCTACAGACTCCCCCCAAAACCCTCATCCTTAGCTCACAAGGATGATAAGGTTGCTGACACTAAAGAAACTATCGAGTTTGAGCGGGACTCGAACCCCAGTCTGGCGAGCGCCAAGGAGGGACGCTTCCAATAGGCCACCACGACACTTTGAAACGTAAGAAGAGAGATAAGATAACGATACCAAATAGACGAACAACATCGTGAAGAACAGGAAGTGAATATTGCCATTAGTTAATAAGATAGTCAAATAACTTCATGATTTGAATGACGTATGAGACGTCCCTCGTCTAATTTTTTTTTCTTTTTTTTTTCAACATGTAATAACTTTTAATCTATGGTTTTCAGTATCATTGTTATTGAAAAATTAATATTGCAATGTTTAATTGTTACTATGCCAGGCTAACTGAGGAAAAATCTAGGGTTTAAAATCTTTATGAGATGTTTAGAATATTAGCATATATATTTTTATATATTGAAACAGGAATACAAGCCAAGTCAGCATAACATGTAATGAAATGTAATGTAGTGTTGCAAGGTTCTTAAGGTAGTATTATAACATTTGTTGTGGCCTAATTGGTAATGTCCTTTCCTGTTGATCGCTTGACTGGGGTTCGAGTCCCGAACAATCTCGTGGTCCCTTTGGTCACTGCAGCCTTACCATCTTTGTGAGCTAAGGATTAGTAGGGAGCCTATAAGTCTACCTGCTTAGTCATCAGCAGCCATTGCCTGTCGTTCCTTGTTCCTACCTTGGGTGGACCAAGTTTTGGAATGATCTTCCTAATCGGGTAGTTAAATCAGTAGAACTTCAAAAGTTCAAACTCGTAGCAAATGTTTTACGTTGAACAGGCTTACATAAGTCCTTTTATAGTTTATATATCAAATATATGTTTTAATGTTGTTAATGTTTTTAAAATATTCTATTTTAATTTTTCATTACTTCTTATATCGTTTATTTATTTCCTCATTTCCTTTCCTCACTGGGCTTTTTCTCCCCTTTTGAGCCCTTGGGCTTTTAGCATCTTGCTTTTCCAACTAGGGTCTTACCTTAGCTAGTTGTAATAATAATAATAATAATGATAATAATAATAATAATAATAAGGAACTGGAGAATTACGACAACGCCAAACATTCTTAAATTTATTTCCGTCACCAACAAATCACAACGTTTCAAACATCTCTGTGTTCATAATCATGTTCCTGGGTAAAAGAAAGTAAAACAATAAAGAGCAAGCTGTACATAAATATTGTAAACAAACAAATAAATTCTAAGTTAGAATGGGAAAAGGCATAATTAGGCAATCTTCAAAGGAAAGCTAGAAATTTCTTGATTAAGTTGTGGCTTTTTAGATTTTATAAAAATTGACTCTGCTATTCTTATTTCATTTTCATATGAGCCTCTGTATATTATTGAAAAGTTGTCCAAAGAGAATGAACACTTACAATCCATTTCGCAATGGTCTCGTATGCTGGACTGTAAAGGTTTGGACAAGGCTCTGCCAGTTCGGCTGCTAATTCCCTTGTGATCTTGGTAGCGAGAGAAAAAATGCATTTTTTCGTGGAGCCAATGTAAGCTAATTGGCAATTTGGACAGTTAAACAGGTAAACCACCATTGATTCAAAGGTCTTTTGCAGCTTTTCTTTATGGTTAACAAAACTTTTTATTTTGGAGTAATTATAGAATATTAAATTCGGTTTAATTTGTGGTAGGTATTTACTCAGGATCTCAAAATTCTGAAAAACTTGAAAAAGGATAAAAACATAATAATATGTAAACCGGACAAAGGAAGAGGCGTGGTCATTATGAACAAACAAGACTACCTTACGAAAATGGACTCCATTCTCAATGACCCTTTCACATTTGAAAAATTAACATATCAAGACCCTTTTAAAAATACCCTTTTGTTAGAAGACCGATTAAATAGATTTTTAAAGAAATTATTAAACCAGAAAAACATTAATGAAATAGAGTACAAAACATTATATAGCAGCGGATCTAATCCAGGAATTATGTATGGCCTTCCAAAAATACATAAGGCAAATATACCACTAAGGCCAGTATTGTCATCTTTTAAAACTCATAATTATGAATTAGCAAAATTCATAATTCCCGGAATAAACAAATATGCTAAAAATGAATACTCCCTGGAAAACACCTATGAATTTTTTAATGACATTAAAGATACCCCAATAGGTGAAGAAAACTATATTGTAAGTCTAGATATAACGTCCCTATATACGAATGTACCGGTTCAGGAAACTATTGATATAATTACAAATCTCATATATGATAATAACGACAACTTCAGAGGTATGAATGAAAATGATTTCAGAAAGCTTTTAGATTTAGCAGTTAATAACACCTACTTTGTATTTAATGGAAATTACTACAAACAAAAAGAGGGTTTAGCAATGGGTTCACCTTTATCTGCCACTCTAGCAAATATTTTTCTTTGTTATCATGAAGAAAAATGGTTAAATAATTGTCCATCAAATTTTAAGCCAGTTTACTACAGAAGATACGTAGATGATACATTTATGATATTAAAAAAGAAGGAAGATGCGGAAAACTTTTTAAATTACATGAATTCACAACATCCAAAAATCAAATTTACGATAGAAAAAGAACAGGATAATCAAATCCCCTTTTTAGATATTTTAATAAAAAAATCAAATAACGGTATAGACACCAACATTTACAGAAAACCTTCTCACACAGGACTCGGAGTTAATTTTTTGAGTAGATGCTATGCCAATTTCAAGTTAAACACATTTAGCACAATGTTTTACCGAGCGTTTAGATTAACGTCATCTTTTGAAAATTTTCATAAGGAAATATGTTTCCTGGAGAAATTCTTTTCCAACAATGGTTTCCCATTCAAAATATTCTATTATAAACTCAGAACTTTCCTTAACAGTATATTTTGTCCTAAACCAAAGAAATTTGGTCCAAAAAAAGTTGAACTCTTCATAAAATTACCTTATTTTAATGATGAAACAAACAAATATATTAAAATCAGAATACATGAGATCCTGAGTAAATACCTACCACAAATTAAACCGAATTTAATATTCTATAATTACTCCAAAATAAAAAGTTTTGTTAACCATAAAGAAAAGCTGCAAAAGACCTTTGAATCAATGGTGGTTTACCTGTTTAACTGTCCAAATTGCCAATTAGCTTACATTGGCTCCACGAAAAAATGCATTTTTTCTCTCGCTACCAAGATCACAAGGGAATTAGCAGCCGAACTGGCAGAGCCTTGTCCAAACCTTTACAGTCCAGCATACGAGACCATTGCGAAATGGATTGTAAGTGTTCATTCTCTTTGGACAACTTTTCAATAATATACAGAGGCTCATATGAAAATGAAATAAGAATAGCAGAGTCAATTTTTATAAAATCTAAAAAGCCACAACTTAATCAAGAAATTTCTAGCTTTCCTTTGAAGATTGCCTAATTATGCCTTTTCCCATTCTAACTTAGAATTTATTTGTTTGTTTACAATATTTATGTACAGCTTGCTCTTTATTGTTTTACTTTCTTTTACCCAGGAACATGATTATGAACACAGAGATGTTTGAAACGTTGTGATTTGTTGGTGACGGAAATAAATTTAAGAATGTTTGGCGTTGTCGTAATTCTCCAGTTCCTTATTAAACTGAGGTTCCCTTCCACCCGCTCAGTATCGGATATAATAATAATAATAATAATAATAATGTAACTGTCCCTTGCTTTTGCCACTCATGAGCGGCCTTTGAATTCTTTAAACTTCATATTGCAACTATAAGGTTTTCCCCTCTTAGCTCCTCAGCTCTGAATGGCCTTCCCGGTCACAGCGAAAGGGTTTATGTGTCAAACCGTTATAAATTCCTCTATCCATCTTTTGGATACACTGAGTACTTATCAGAATGAGAATTCTTAATTGTATTAATCTTTATTTAATTAAAAGGATCAACTAAGCTTTACTAGT
>NC_090731.1:161990302-161997802 GCF_036898095.1 Palaemon carinicauda
CGACAAAAATTTAAATTAATTTCCTCACTGATAGAGATTATAATTGGTATGGGAAATTGAAGAATAACTTATATAAAATTATAAATGAAGTTTGGAAATGCTACTATTAACTTTGTTTTTTATAAAGACTGCAGATTTCCCCTTCTATATGTTTTGGAAATTATAAGACCATCGTTGGCAAACAATAGTGCCCAAAATAATTTTCCCGTTCATATATGTTAAATTTTCGTGCTGACCTCACATAAAATTCTTCTATTGCATTTTAGGTGTGCTTTAGACTAGATATATAAAAATTTATTTCATTTTTCTGAGAGTAAATCTGCAAATGAGATTTGCTTAAAGGGTTCTGACAAAAATTTTAATTCATTCCCACACTGATAGAGATTATAATTGGTATGTGAAATTGAAGAATAATTTATATAAAGTTATAAATGGAATGTGGAAATGCTACTATTAACTTTGTATTTTATAAAGACAGCAGATTTCTTAGTTCCAAAGTTATCTGTTATTTTGCGCACGTTAGCAATAAGAGGAGCTTTTAGCACTTGTTGGAGAGTTGGTAATGTTACTCCTCTATGTAAATGTGTTTGTGGTAGCTCAAGTCCACTGATTACCGCCCAATTTCCATAACTCCCATATTATCTAAAGTTTTTGAACGTCTTCTGGCAAAACGTCTTAATAGGTTTGCTGAAGGTAATCATCTATTCCCTTGTTTGCAATTTGGTTTTCGTAAAGGCCTTGGATCATGTGATGCCCTTCTTGCAATCTCCAATGCTGTACAGAAATCCCGTGATTGTGGTCAGGAAGTTCGCATGATTGGCCTTGATTTTAGTGCTGCCTTTAACCGTGTCAATCATGAGGCCCTTGTTTTCAAACTCAAACAGTTGGAAGTGGGTGGGTCGTTTCTTAGCATTATTATTGATTTTTTAAGTAATAGATCTCAAAGAGTTGTTGTTGATGGGCACCTTAGTGAGTATAGAAATGTGATATCCGGTGTTCCACAGGGTAGTGTTCTTGGCCCATTACTTCTCATACTATATACACATCACATGTGGTTTGGCTTAGAAAACAAGCTTGTTGCATATGCAGATGATGCTACTCTCTTTGCATCAATTCCATCCCTTGAATGTAGATCTGGGGTTGGTGAACCCCTAATAGAGATTTAGCTAAATTTAGTGCATGGTGCAAATTATGGGGTATGAAGTTGAATCCTAACAAAACTCAAAGTATGATTGTAAGTAGGTCAAGGACTGTGGCTCCTCAACATCCGGATCTCAGTATTAATAATGTTTCTTTAAATATGTCTGACTCTTTTAAAATTTTAGGTGTGATTTTCGACAGCAAATTTACTTTTGAGAAACACTTTATGTCTGTGTCTTCTTCAATTGCACACACAAAATTGGCTTATTGAGAAAGTCTTACAAGATTTTCGGTGATCAATCTATTCTGAAAAAGTGTTTTAATTCTTTCATTCTACCTCGTTTTGAGTATTGTTTTCCTGTCTGGTGTTCAGCTGCTGATTCTCAACTTAATTTGTTGGACAGAAACTTACGGTCTATTAAATTTCTTATTCCTGATCTAGATATTAAATTTTGGCACCGTCGTTCAATTAGTTCATTATGCATGTTGTATAAGATTTTTCATAACTCTGACCATCCTTTACATTCAGATCTCCCTGAACAATTCTATCCTGTTCGTAATACTAGGCAGGCAGTTAATTATAATAGCCAGGTCTTCTCCATCATGAGGCTCAATACTACACAGTATTCTAGAAGTTTCATTCCAGCTGTTACCAAATTGTGAAATAATCTTCCTAATCGGGTAGTTGAATCAGTAGAACTTCAAAAGTTCAAAGTTGCAGCAAATGTTTTTATGTTGACCAGGCTGACACGAGTCTTTTTAAAGTTTATATATGACATCTGTTTTTGACGTTGTTAATAGTTTATATAGGACATATCTGTTTTGACGTTGTTACTGTTTTTAGAATGATTTATTGTTAACTTATTTCATTTATTTATTTCCTTTTCTCACTTGGCTATTTTTCCTATTAGAGCCCTTTGGGCTTATAGCATCTTGCTTTTCCAACTAGGGTTGTAGCCTGGCTAGTAATAATAATAATAATAATAATAATAATAATAATAATAATAATAATAACAACGTTGGTCATATAGGTATTCCATTTTGTTTCAATTGAAAACTACAATGCTGGATTATGTCCACTATATCTAACTAGTGTACGCGAGCCGTCAAAAATGACGTCTAAATATTTAGAGACGGATTCAACCCTTCCCACCCCTGCCCCTTTCCTAACTACAAATCAGCACTTTTTCGAGTGTACCTCTCGGGGTAACCCCTTCACACCAGGGTATGACTACTTCCTCTCCTTCGTAAGCGTGACAGGAAAGATATATATATATATATAGATATATATATATATATATATATATATATATATATATTTATATTTTATATATATATATATGTGTGTGTGTGTATTTATATATATGTATATATATATATTTTTATTTTAGATATATATATTTATATTATATATATGTATTTATATTATATATGTATATATATATATATATATATATATATATATATATATATATATATATATATATATATATATACAGTATATATATATATATATATATATATATATATATATATATATATATATATATATATACAGTATATATATATATACAGTATATATATATATATATATATATATATATATATATATATATATATATATATATATATATATATATCCTGCCAGGCACCTGCTCTTTATTATATATGGGAGATGACTCGGGTAGTATGCAGTGTGAGGTACCCTTGTCAAATAATTCATGGTGTACAATTTGCGGTAAAGTAAATGGTAAATATGATGCTATGTAGAACCTTTTCTTTTAAACAAGTTTCTCTTGGTGAAAGTACTTCATAATTTTTCTGCTTCCTAATCTTTACTCTCTTACATCCTTCCATTAACTTGATATTGATTTCCTTTTCATTTCTTCTTATCCCGAAACTTATCATGCTCCCTCATCTTATCATCTTACTAACCCATGTTCATTTTTTTTTTTTTTTTTTTTTTTTTTTTTTTTTTTTTTTTTTTTTGCATATTTCTCTCTTACTATTATATAATGTGCTTTACAAGGGCCTGAGACGTTAATTAGTCATACTGCCAGTCTAACTATTACTACCCATGCCAGATAAATGGTGTAGATACCTGTCTCGTCACTTATTCCTTTTACCTTTTAGGAGTTGTGGTGACCTATGGGAAACGTCCCATGCCTGGCGTTCTGCATGACTGGGATTCAAGTTTTGTTCAAGCTCGATAGTTTCTTGTATTGTCTGTAACCTCACCATCCATGTGAACTAAGGATTGAAGGTCTTGAGGAGCCTATAGGTCTACCTGCTGAGTCATCAGCAGCTATTGCCTGGTCCTTCCTGGACCTAGCTTAACTGGAGAGGGGACATGGATGATAATATATATACAGTATATGGTCAGTCTCTAGGGAATGTAGGGCATTGTTTCTGTCCCATGCCTCTGTTATTCACGAGCTACCTTTAAACCTTTAAGTTATTGATATTCTTATGCCCAATGCCTGGTCTTCGCTCTTGACTTCTCTCTTATATTATGCAAAGACCATTTTGTCACGTCTTCTTATTTTTTTCCTGTCTTCTTTGGTTAATCGTGCATGTGTGTGTCTTGCCTCTTGAATTTTGGAAACGTGTATATCTCTCTTTCTGTGCCGTGTGACTTAGTTTGGCTTATGTTCAAAGTTCTCTTCATACTTTTTCATTATTCCGTTTAATAACCTTTTCTCCGATCTTCTATCTTAACCCTTCTATTTTTTGCAACATAGATATGCACATATCTATCTCCTTGTACTCTAGGACTACATTTATATTGCTCAATTTTCCTACTGGATAGTTTTCCTCATCCCCTATTCTACCAGTTCAGCTATGTACAGCTGGATACGTGCATTTCTGGCACACTTCGCTCTGAATAATTAAACCCTGTCACACCCTTACTGTTCGAAGAGTTCTTATATTTAGTCCAGCCCACCACCTCTGGCATCTCTCCCTACTATTATCTGTTTGGTTACTCTCCGCGCAGTAAGGATGTGACAGGGTGCATTTCCTCAGAACGTGGTGTGTCAAGAATTCCTGTGTCCAACTGTAAAGGTTTAAAGGTCGCTCATAAATGGCAGTCTCTAGGACAATGCCCTAGAGACTGGCCATATACTATATGATCAGTGCCCAAGCCTCCTCTCCACCCAAGCTAGGACCAGGGAGGACCAGGGAGGGCCAGGCAGTGGCTGCTGATGACTCAGCAGATAGACCTATAGGCTCCCCCAAACCCCCCAACCTTAGCTCTCAAGGATGGTAAGGTTGCAGACACTAATGACACTAACGAGTCTGAGCGGGACTCGAACCCCCGAATGGGAAACACCAGGCAGAGACATTACCAATCAGAAAGAGTTAAGATAGAGCCCTCACTGTACTATCCTCCTAGTACAATGGCAACGTGTTCGCCTAGCATTTGCATGTCAGCAGGTCGATCCCTTCCCGGAACTGTGAGTTTAAGCGGTTTGCTGGGGAGGCCACTGCTGCGGTTGGGTTCCACAGTCTGGGGGTTGGGCTTTCCAGCCTGACGTTCTGGTGAGCATCTATTCTGATGAAAATGGAACTGAAACCAGACTCATTTACCTTTTACCTTCACACACACACACACACACACACACACACACGTGTCCTTTCACTAGCATCAGCAAAATCAATAAGAAACCCTTGAGCTCGGTTATTTGGTTAGGGAACGAATATCCTCAACTATCAAATGTCCAATTAGTATTCCGGTATTGTTTCCCTGTAAACCCTCCTAAGGGATAAATATCTTGAGGCCGTCAAAGATTTATCTGAAATCAATACTGGCATGTGTACCTATCCGTGGTGTAGCGTAGCCTCCCTAATATTAAATACAGAGAGAGGTACAAACACAATATTATTATGATGTACACGTGACAAAGAGTAATTTTCCATTAAGGAAATAAATAAGAAATAATATGAAGCCATTGTCAAAAACAGTGAATGATTAATCATACAATATGCATGTTGATTTACGCTTGAGCTCTCTCTCTCTCTCTCTCTCTCTCTCTCTCTCTCTCTCTCTCTCTCTCTCTCTCTCTCTCTGATGAACATCATATTTGTGTGTGTGTGTGTGTGTGTGTGTGTGTGTGCAATGGAAACCATAGCATACAATCGAACAGGTTTTACTGTCTGTTTGCATGATTAATTTTTATTAATTGGAAGCATTACTATTAGATCACCTGTAATATACCTTCACTTGAATTTTTATAATCCCCCTATTTTTTTTTGTTCTTGAGCCAATAACAGAAGTTCATCAAGTTCATCAGCAAATGCAACAATAGCAACCACGCAATGGATGTCAATGTTCAAAACCTAGACTGGCTTTATTTATTCATAGTCTCGGTCAGTTTCTGAAGGTTGACCGACAATCTTGAAAGTGGGATGCAGCAACAAATGTTATGCCTTTCTATCCTTAAAGGTAGTAGGTCAGTGTTTATCAAATGCTCTTTGCAGGCTTGTAAATGGATATATGTATAGACTATATACTATAGTCAATTTTTTATAGCTAGGCAGATTTCCACCGATTCGCAGCGGTGCCCTTTCAGCTCGGAAACGTTTCCTGGTCGCTGATTGGTTGGACAAAATTATTCTAACCAATCAGGTAGCAGGAAACTTTTTCTGACCTAAAAGGGCACTGCTGCGAGTCAGTGCAAATGCGCCTCATTAAAGAAATTGAGTATAGAACATTTACTTCCGTCTCCTAAGTTGAATAAATGTAGTTGGAACATCCCGGATCTTATCCTGATTAGTGTTCTCCATCGTTTTTAGTATTCGATATTATTACTAATAATAGCTAAGCTGCAACCCTAGTTGGAAAAGCAGGATGCTAAAAGCTCAGGACTAGTTTCCCATGGAATTTATGGAGATGTGAGTGGAGATGATGACCTCTTGCTGTAAAAGCTTCTGCTGTTATACAATCCATTCCTAGGGTGTTGTCATGCTGGAGATCTAAGATATTACATCTTCCAGGGATGGAATTCTGTCCAGTGTCTCATCGACAGGTAACTGGGGTATGTCGTTAATGACTCTTTCATCAATACATCTTCCAGGGATGGAATTCTGTCCAGTGTCTCATCAACAGGTAACTGGGGTCTGTCGCTAATGACTCTTTCATCAATACATCTTCCAGGGATGGAATTCTGTCCAGTGTCTCATCAACAGGTAACTGGGGTCTGTCGTTAATGACTCTTTCATCAATACATCTTCCAGGGATGGAATTCTGTCCAGTGTCTCATCAACAGGTAACTGGGGTCTGTCGTTAATGACTCTTTCATCAATACATCTTCCAGGGATGGAATTCTGTCCAGTGTCTCATCAACAGGTAACTGGGGTCTGTCGTTAATGACTCTTTCATCAATACATCTTCCAGGGATGGAATTCTGTCCAGTGTATCATCAACAGGTAACTGGGGTCTGTCGTTAATGACTCTTTCATCAATACATCTTCCAGGGATGGAATTTTGTCCAGTGTCTCATCAACAGGTAACTGGGGTAGGTCGTTAATGACTCTTTCATCAATGACTGGGTCTCTTCAGTAATTCTTGAAAATATTTCCTCAAACGATTTAGGACCTGTGTCACCTTTTGAGGATTCTTGTACCATCTTTGTTTCTTAGTGGGGCTGGTCCCTGTAAATTAGGCCCATACATTACTTTTCAAGCACTGAAAAGGTTTTCCATATCATTTATCTCAATATATCCTTTAAAAGAACGGTAGTTTCCGTATCATCTTATTCCAGCTGTTACCAAGTTGTGGAATGATCTTCCTAACCGGGTAGTTGAATCAGTAGAACTTCAAAAGTTCGAAGTTGGAGCAAATGTTTTCATGTTGACCAGGCTGACATGAATCTTTTTATTGTTTATATATGACATATCTGTTTTTGACGTTGTTAATAGTTTATATAGGACATATCTATTTTGATGTTGTTACTGTTTTTAGAATGATTTATTGTTAATTTATTCTCATCATTTATTTATTTCCTTATTTCCTTGCCTCACTGGGCTATTTTTCCCTATTGGAGCCCTTGGGCTTATAGCATCTTGCTTTTCCAACTAGGGTTGTAGCTTGGCCAGTAATAATAATAATAATAATTTGAGAAATAATATAGTTCAGAGATCTTATTAGATCTATGAGAATATGCCAGAATGAACTCATGTGTTTTGCATTGCAAAAAAAAGGCCCGCTGGTAGCGTCCTTGCCTGGTGATCGCCAGACTGGGGTTCGATTTCCGCTCAAAATCGTTAGTTTCTTCGGTCGCTGTAACTTCACCATCCTTGTGAGCTAAGGATGGGGTGGGGGGGGGAGCCTATAGGTTTATCTGCTGAGTCATCAGCAGC
>NC_090731.1:162005302-162007802 GCF_036898095.1 Palaemon carinicauda
CAGAGGAAAGAAAAGTTCCGCTACACAGTAATTGAAATTTTAATCCGCTGCACAGGCTTATTAATTTGCAGTATTGACAGTATGTGGCTTCCAGTTATTACTATTATTATTACAAGCCAAGTTATAACCCTAGTTAGATGCTATAAGCCCAAGGGCTCCAACAGGGAAAAATCGCCCAGTGAGGAAAGGAAATAAGGAAATAAATAACAAGAGAAGCAATAAATAATCAAAATAAAATATTGTAAGAACAGGAACATTAAATTAGATCTTTTGTATATAAATTATAAAAACTTCAAAACAAACAAGAGGAAGAGAAATAAGATAGAACAGCGTGCCCGAGTGTACCCTCAACCATGAGAGCTTTAATCCAAGATAGTGGAAGACCATGGTACAGAGGCTATGGCACTACCCAAGACTAGAGAACAATGGTTTGATTTTGGAGTGTCCTCCCAGAGGAGCTGCTTACCATATCTAAAAAAGCCCTTCTACCCTTACCAAGAGGAAAGTAGCCACTGAACAATTACATTGCAGTAGTTAACCCCTTGTGCAAGAAGAATTGTTTGGTAATCTCTGTGTTGTCATGTGTTTGAGGACAGAGGAGAATGTGAAAAGAATAAGCCAGACTATTCGGTGTATGTGTAGGCAAAGACAAAATGAGACGTCTGTTAATTTTTCCCCAAACCTTCATGCTTACAGTATAATGATTTCTCTTGTCTGAAAATCATCGTTTGTTATATTAACATAGATTTAACGCAACATATTTTGCACTTATTTCTTATTTTGATTCCACTGTCTTTGTTAGAATTCTCTTGCTTGAGGATACACTCGGGCACGTTTATTTTGAAATTTACTGTTCGCATAGATCCCCTATCTCCCATATATGATAAAGAGCAAGTGCCAGGCTATTTATATAAATAATATATACGTCTGTCTGTATGTATATATTTCCTTCAGGTCACGTTGGCTGCCACTGCCAGACGTATGACTACGGGGGGAGGGAGTGGGAACGGTTGATTCTCTAACATATCAATCTAAATATTTAGCTGCCATTTCGACGGGTCGCGTACACTACAGAAGTATAGGATAAAGACTCTACTGTTCTCATAGACCTCCTATTTATGATATCCAGTTATTCATTAACTGGATTGTTTCTGGAAATGGAAGTGACTCCTCTCTCCCACCTCCTTGGGTCCCATCTTAATTAGCTTCTCACACTTATCCCTTCTTAGACCTCGAGTGAAAGTTCCATCTGCAGCTAATTCTCTCTCTCTCTCTCTCTCTCTCTCTCTCTCTCTCTCTCTCTCTCTCTCTCTCTCTCTCTCTCTCTCTCTCTCGCTTTGATGACTAAACCAGTCCGTCCTTCATTCAGGGAATACTCTTTCTCCCTGACAGTTCTTTTAATCAGGCCATTAGCAGCTCTTCTAATTACTTCTTTTCGAGTTCTTTTAATCAACTTGTAAGGAGTTCTTTGAAAACTCACTACTGTAAACTGATCTTTTTCAGTAACGTAGGAAAAATGAACGTGGAAGTATAGTGACCTTTATTTTAAGAAACGGGCTTCAAATAGCTAGACTCTTGAATTTTGTTTTACCGTCTTCCTTGTATTTAGAATAGTTATTGGGTTAATCACAAAAGGCTTTAAAACAGTTACTTGATATCTATGAGTTTATGCAATTTTGTTTTAGTTACTTTAACGTATAATTGCCTTTTGCGGAATAATATATATATATATATATATATATATATATATATATATATATATATATATATATATATATATATATATATACATATATATAAATATATATAAATATATATATATATATATATATATATATATATATATATATATATATATATATATCATCACCACGCCGGCCAATGCGGATTGGTGATGGTGGGAATCTTTTGTCTGATAGTTTACAGCAAACCAAACTTGTATAGTTGGTCCTGACTAGTACAGCTTTGCTGATTATGGCAATACACAAACCCTTTCACCACTTTCAGGTATTATTATTATTATTATTATTATTATTACTACTTGCCAAGCTAGTTGAAAAGCAGGATGCTATAAGCCCAAGGGCTCCAATAGGGAAAATAGCTCTGTGAGGAAAGGAAATAAGTAAATAAACTAGAAGAGAAGTAATGCACACTATAAAATATCTTAAGAACAGTAACAACATTAAAACAGATCTTTCATATATAGAATACAAAAACTTAAAAAAAAAAAGCTAGAGAAAGAAAAATAACATAGAAAAATGTGCCTGGGTGTACCCTCAAGCACGAGAACTCCACCCCAAGACAGCGTAAGACCATAGTACAGAGGCTATGGCACTATATTGGAATAGGGAACATGGGTGTGATTTTGGAGTGTGCTTCTCCTGGAAGAGCTGCTTACTCCCCATTCAGAAAGGGACTTATACTGTATACGTATATTATTTATATATATATATATATATATATATATATATATATATATATATATATATATATATGTATA
>NC_090731.1:162017802-162020302 GCF_036898095.1 Palaemon carinicauda
GTGGTAACGTCCCTAACTGGTGAACACCAGACTGGGGTTCGAGTCATGCTCAAACTCGTTTACTTTCTTTGCTCGCTGCAACCTCACCATCCTTGTGAGCTAAGGTTGGGGGTTTTGGGAGCGCATATAGGTCTCTCTGCCGAGTCACCAGGAGCCATTGCCTGGCCCTCCTTGGTCCTAGCTTGTCTGGAGAAGGGGATTGGGCGCTGATCATATGATCAGTCTCTAGGGCACTGTCCTGCTTGATAGAGCAATGTCACTGTCCCTTGCCTCTGCCATTTCATGAGCGGCCTTTAAAGCCTTCATGGCTTTTGTCATATGCTTTAATTTAAAAGCTACATTCCTCTTCAATTTCTCTGCTCTTCAGCCTTTTCATATCGCAAAAGAAAATGAAATCGTTTCTCACGGAACCATTTATGAAAACCATTTAACGCTTCTGAATCCTCCCGAGTTATATATCATTTGCCCCCTTATTATTACCGGAGAATTCCACGGATGACAGAGGACCATCTCGCAGTTATTTAATGTGTCAAGGGCCACACTCCACAATGACAAGACCGGCAGGCGAGGAATTATCATCAGCAAAATGGAAGAGAAGCGAAATGCATTCCATCTGTATTTCTCCCGGCAAAGTTTGATGGGATGCGACACTTGGCCGCCATATTGGACAATATGCTCCCATGACGCTAATTGCCGGTGGTGTTAACAAGCCTGTCGAAGGCATGTGCCGCATTTGGACCCGGGATACCTCCTGGAACTAATCAATTTCCAGTTTTTTTTTCCCGAATGTGATAAAACTTCCGGTCGATGCAATCGTCTCTCCGCTGTAATTTTCGAAATTATTCTTGATCGAAGTTTTGCAGTTTTCCTCGACCATTATTTTTATCTTGTTGTATTATTCCTCTTTTATAATTTATATTGCAGTTTTCCTCGTCCTCATTTTTTTTTTTCATTATTCCTCTTTTATTACTTGTCAAAATAATGATGTATGATTTTTAATTAACTAAAGATATTTTGCGGTAATGTTTAATTTCTTGGACACTCATCATCAATAGTGTTATTTTCTAATGAAAATAACTTTTAATAATGATAAAGAAGAAGGATCTTTTTTGAGTAACACAAAGAAAAATTATATTGAAAATAAAATTTTACCTCTCAGTTTTCATGAAGACATTATTATTATTATTATTATTATTATTATTATTATTATTATTATTATTATTATTATTACTACAAGCTAAGCTACAACCCTAGCTCGAAAAGCAAAATGCTACAAGCCTTAGAGCTCCAACAGGGAAAAATAGCCCAGTGAGAAAAGGAAATAAGGAAATAAGCAAACAATATGGGAACTAATGAACAATTAAAATAAATAATTTTAAAAACAATAACAACATTAAAACCGATATTTCATATAGAAACCACAAGAAGACTTATTTATATCAGCCTGTTCAACATAAAAACATTTACTGCAAGTTTTGAAGTTTTACTGATTCGGTATTGCATTATCTTCCATGTAAGCAAGTGTGTTAAGCGGGACTTACACGATAGGATGGTTCGTCGAACCCGGTTGACGAACGTGCTTGTCAAACTGTTCGAAGAAGTAGAGTCAGCCATAAATGCATAGGCTTTGTGGACAATGAAGCTCCGCCCACAAAAGCCAGGCAAGAACAGACTTTCCTCGAACCATTCGACGAACATGTTCGACAACCGAATACCCCGTTCACACGTTCGAACATCACTTCAAACACTTGTCTGTCGAACCGCGTTCGACGAACGTGTTCGACAACTGAATACCCCATTCACACGTTCGAACATGACTTCAAACGCTTGCTTATCGTACCGCGTTCGACGAACGTGTTCGACAACCGAATACCCCGTTCACACGTTCGAACATCACTTCAAACACTTGTCAGTCGTACCGCGTTCAACGAACGTGTTCGACAACCCAATACCCCGTTCACACGTTCGAACATCACTTCAAACACTTGTCTGTCGAACCGCGTTCGACGAACGCGTTCGACAACCGAATTACCCCGTTCACACGTTCGAACATCACTTCAAACACTTGTCTGTCGAACCACGTTCGACGAACCGTTCGACCGTGTAGCCTAAACCCGCCTTCACGATCAAATATACTATGGAAATCGCTTCACGGAGATGCTGGCAAATGCGACGAATTCTGGCAATTTAATTGCTCATTATATTCGAATTCGAATAAGATTTACAATTGTGAAACGTAAATCTTGGGCTCATATAAAGACTCGTCGTTATGTAATGGTAAATTTTTGTATTGTTAGACGAAACATTCTTGCGCAATAAAGCGAAGTCAGTTTTATGTGGGGTTCCGCAATTGATATGAATGTATTTTGATGAGGAAAACTGAAAGTACACACACACACACACACACACACACACACACACACACACACACACACACACACATATATATATATATATATATATATATATATATATGCACACACATATATATACCTATATA
>NC_090731.1:162025302-162030302 GCF_036898095.1 Palaemon carinicauda
TGCACTGCAATTGTTCAGTAGCTACTCTCCTCTTGGTAAGGGGAGAAGAGACTCTTTAGCTATGGTAAGCACCTCTTCTAGGAGAAGGACACTCCAAAATCAAACCACTGTTCTCTAGTCTTGGGTAGTGCCATAGCCTCTGTACCATGGTCTTCCACTGTCTTGGGTTAGAGTTCTCTTGCTTGAGGGTACACTCGGGCACATCTATTCTATCTAATTTCTCTTCCTCTTGTTTTGTTAAAGTATTAATAGTTTATATAGGAATTGTTTATTTTAATGTTGTTACTGTCCTTGGAATTTTTAATTTTTCTTTGTTTCCTTTCCTCACTGGGCTATTTTCCCTGTTGGTGCCCCTGGGCTTTATAGCATTCTGCTTTTCCAACTAGGGTTGTAGCTTAGCAATTAATATTAATAATAATGATAATTAGTCCTTATTCGTGTCTGGGGTTTGGCCAGTTTTCCTCACCACGCTGGTTAGTAACGTTGGAAGATATTCGTCTGATCGCTGACAGCAAACCAACCTAGTAAGGGTGGCCCTGACTATTACAGGTTTGTTAATCATGGCGATACGCAAACCCTTTATTATTAATATTATTACTATTATTGTTATTATTATTATTAAGCTACAACCCTAGTTGGAAAAGCAGGATGCTATAAGGCCCGGGGCCCCAACAGGGAAAATAGCCCAGTAAGGAAAGCAAACAAGGAAAAATAAAATATTTTAAGAACAGTAACATTAATATAAATATTTCATATATAAATTTTAAATAATTTAACAAAACAAGAGGAAGAGATATTAGATAGAACAGTGTGCCCGAGTGCACCCTCAAGCAAAGAGAACTCTAACCCAAGACAGTGGAAGGCCATGGTACAGAGGCTATGGCACTACCCAAGACTAGAGAACAATGGTTTGATTTTGGAGTGTAACCCTCTCCTAGAAAAGCTGCTTACCATAGCTAAAGGTAAGGTACGTTAAGGTATTCCCAGTTACTTGGAGCAAATGCTTTTTTGTTGACCAGGCGGACATGAGTCTTTTTATAGTTTATTAATGACATATTTGTTTTTGATGTTGTTAATAGTTTATATATGACATATCTCTTTTGACATTACTTTTTTTAGAATGATTTATTGTTAATTTGTTCTCTTCAGTTATTTATTTCCTTATTTCCTTTCCTCACTGGGCTATTTTTCCCTATTGGAGCCCCTGGGCTTATAGCATCTTGCTTTTCCAATTAGGGTTGTAGCTTGCATAGTAATAATAATAATAATAATAATAATAATAATATACCATAGCTCGAAAAAAAAAACCCTAAGGATATTGTCTTTTTATCAGCGGTTTACTGGAAGTGGTTATACAGATATAATCCATCTGGTACCTGGACGGCCAATCCTGGAAACTAACCCTCGTCACTGAGATTTAGGCCTACTGCTGAGTCACTGTAGGCATTATGTCTGTCAAAGCGTGCAATTTAATTAAAATAGACATACAGATGTATAAGTTATAGGTTTCAATTTAGTTAAAATGTACATTGATTTTAATAGACAACGCTTCTTAAAGTCACTGTAGGCAATATGTCTGTCAAAGCGTGCAATTTAATTAAAATAGACATACAGATATATAAGTTATAGGTTTCAATTTAGTTAAAATGTACATTGATTTTAATAGACAACGCTTCTTAAGGTTTTGGGTGGAGGAGGTAAGCAGTTGACATTTGTGAAGGGAAGCATTATCCTGTAACTTAGAATTTTAATTTTGTTGACGGTATGACTGGCGAAGTCAAAGTTAAGACCAGTCATGAATTTACTCGTTGAAGCTTCCTCATTTTCAGAGTGTAAAATATATTTAAAACGACGCCAAAACACGTTTGAGTCCATCTAAATAACACTGTTAATTATGGAATTGTCAGGGAAGCTTTAGAAATTAATGGAAACAGCTTGAGTAAAGATTCAAAAGCTTACTGCTATATAAAGCAGTACATATTTAGTAGAAAGGTATGTATAAGATACAGTATAAGGGAATTATTTTCTACCTTATATAGTAGCTTATAATGTCCACTTGAAAGAAGCAAACCAATAAAGTCATGGATATGATAAACAACTTTCTGTAGGTTTGAGTAGTCATACTTATTGCAACTAGAAATGCAGCCGTTTCTAGTCCACTGCAAGACAAAGGCCTCAGACTTGTCCTCAGTCATGTCCTGGGTTTGGCCATTTTCATCACCACGCTGGCTGGCCACTGCAGATCGGTGATGGTGGGAAACACTACTCTGATCGCTCACAGCAAACCAACTTAGTATGAGCGGCCCTGGCTATAGTCAATTTCTTTTAGCGATGCAGATTTGCACCGACTCGCAGCGGTGCCCTTTTAGCTCGGAAAAGTTTGCGGATCGCTGATTGGTTGGACAAGATAATTCCAACCAATCAGCGATCACGAAACTTTTCGCACCGACTCGCAGCGGTGCCATTTTAGCTCGGAAAAGTTTCCTGATTGCTGATTGGTTGGACGAGATAATTCTAACCAATTAGCGATAAGGAAACTTTTCTGAGGTAAAAGAGCACCGCTGCGAGTCGGTGCAAATCTACCTCGATAAAAGAAATGGACTATAGTAGCCTACAGCTTTGATGATCATGGGGGTCACAAACCCTTTCACCATGTTAAAGTATCCTCACTTAGAAAGGGAGTCTTATTTAGAGTAAGAGAAAATAATGCTAAGAGAATTGAGACTTTAAAAAGAGTTGGAAACGACCGAATTAATTCTGGTAAGGTCGTAAGTCTTGAATTTATTTAACCCAAAAACGACCTCTTCAATCTGTACCTGCCATTTCGTCTATTATTTTCGTCTTCGTTTCACCATTTTACTCTGTAAACCTTTTCATGATTACCCTTATTTTTCATGCAGCTCAATTTTCATTTTTTTTCTAGTCTAATCTCTATTAAGTAATTTAATCTTGTATGTTGTTTTATGTTCGTTGATGTTCGAGTTCAAATTTTCACTTTTGTGCTTGATGCTACGTTTCATAACTCTCTCTCTCTCTCTCTCTCTCTCTCTCTCTCTCTCTCTCTCTCTCTCTCTCTCTCTCTCTCTCTCTCTCCTCTCTCTCTCATATATATATATATATATATATATATATATATATATATATATATATATATATATATATATATATATATATATATATATATATATAAATTTCTGCTTGGGTTGAAAGGTTTTGTATATTCTCATGATCAGCAAAGCTGCACAAGTCAGGGCTACACATACTAGGTTGGTTTGCTGTGAGCGATTAGACGAAAATATCCCACCATCATCAACCCGCAGTGGCCAGTGGGGATGAAAATTGGCCAAACTTCAGACAGGAATAAAGACATGTTTGACGCCTTTGTTTTGCAGTGGACTGGAAACGGCTGCATTTGTAGTTGTTTGTATATATATATATATATATATATATATATATATATATATATATATATATATATATATATATGTGTGTGTGTGTGTGTGTGTGTGTGTGTGTGTGCGAGAGAGAGAGAGAGAGAGAGAGAGAGAGAGAGAGAGAGAGAGAGAGAGAGGAGAGAGAGAGAGAGATAAAAAAGGCCATGCTATTCCCTTAGCAGGTAGTACAAAGTTTTGTCTTCATTAATTATGGATGTACAAATAAGGATATGAAGCGTATTTTATGTGTTCTAAGGTATATGACTGGTCAGTTTTTTTTTTTTTTAGCAACTGCATGAATCCGCGTACTGCACACACTCTCTCTCTCTCTCTCTCTCTCTCTCTCTCTCTCTCTCTCTCTCTCTCTCTCTCTCTCTCTCTCAACAAACCTTCCCCGAGTTTAAAAGTTATTATTGTGGGGAGAATGGCTTAGTAGTGATAAATACCGTTGTAATTCGGTAACTGTGATTTAAGGCCGGAAGGTTTTCCAATGCTACCCAGGAGCGATGAGTTTGATTTATTAGGAGACTTGTGTGTAATATGTCAACAAAGGAAAATCGAACGAGAGAAAACGGGAGCAAAGTATAGAAAACGGGGCCATTTTCCCTCTCCTGTCCCTTCCCCTACCCCGGGTCCCCTCAGTCTACCAGTACCCCGGGGTTCAAGCCATCTCCACCCTCCCCAGGTGCAAAACTCGCGTGGAACTGCTTCAATAGAATGAAAACTGCTGTCCTGAGCCCAATAATCGTTGGCTGTAATACCGTGCTTTTGAAGTCCATCAACTTAACTGTTTTCCCTTTCGAAATAATACATACAAAGGACAACCTATTATCCTTGTTAATGTTACCTCGGCATCATTGACATCAGCGCCATCTGCACCAGATGGGAAAAGCATAGGTTTGCTGCATTATGGCGAGAATCCCATTTGCATGTTTATATATTTTTCATACACGGGCATATTATCAACAATGCAATTGTCTATTCGTGTGATGTTTTTGTTCGGGTCAAAGTACTTCATAAATTTACGTGATGATTTTAAACCCTTTGTGTTATATTTGGTAGATTAAATGCGATTAGCGATCCCTGTCTCTTGGTTGCTCTTGTCTGGTGGGGAGAATCGAAGTGATACTGGTTTTGGATTAGCAAGATAGAATTAAATGTTTATATGAGATTTTTTTTCTTTTTGGCTTTTCACGAGATGAAAGGTTTTATATCAATGGATTTTAATAGATTTGTTTAAATGCTGGATAAATTATTATTATTATTATTATTATTATTATTATTATTATTATTATTATTATTATTATTATTATTACTAGCCAACATATAACCCTAGTTGGAAGAGCAAGATGCTATAATCCCAAGGGCTCCAGCAGGGAAAAATAGCCCAGTGAGGAAAGGAAATATGGAAGTAAATAAGTAATGAGAACAAATTAACAATAAATCATTCTTCAAACAGTAACACGTCAAAAACAGATATGTCATATATAAACTATAAAAAGACTTATGCTGCAACTTTGATAAGCTACAACTCTAGTTAGAAAAGCAGGATGCTATAACCGCAGG
>NC_090731.1:162035302-162040302 GCF_036898095.1 Palaemon carinicauda
AAGGACACAAGGAAAATTAAAATATTTTAAGAATAGTAACAACATTAAAATAAATATTTCCTATATAGACGATAAAAACTTCAACAAAACAAGAAGAGAAACTAGATAGAACAGTGTGCCCGAGTGTACCCTCAAACAAGAGAACTCTAACCCAAGACAGTGGAAGACCATGGTACAGAGGCTATAGCACTACCCAAGACTAGAGAACAATGGTTTGATTTTGGAGTGTCCTTCTCCTAGAAGAGCTGCTTACCATAGCCAAAGAGTCTCTTCTACCCTTACCAAGAGGAAAGTAGCCACTGAACAATTACATTGCCGTAGTTAACCCCTTGGGTGAAGAAGAATTGTTTGGTAATCTCAGTGTTATCTGGTGTTTGAGGACAGAGGGGAATCTGTAAAGAATAGGCCAGACTATTCAGAGTCTGTGTAGGCAAAGGGAAAGAGCCGTAACTAGAGAGAAGGATCCAATATAGTACTGTCTGGCCAGTCAAAGGACCCCATAACTCTCTAGCGGTAGTATCTCAACGGGTGGTTGGTGCCCTGGCCAACCTACTACACACAAAATGTCTTTTAAACCTATTGGTAACGTCCCTACCTGGCATTATTCTGGACGGGAGGTAGAGTCCCGGTCAAACTCGATAGTTTCTTTAGCGGCTGCAACCTCTCCAACCTTGTGAACTAAGGATGGGGTGTTTTGGAAAGCCTAAAAGTCTAGAAGTCTCTCCCATGTCCTAGCTTAGGTGGAGAGGGTGCTGGGGGCGCTGATCATATATATATATATATATATATATATATATATATATTATATATATATATATATATATGTATATATATATATACATATATATATATATACATATATATATATATATATATATATATATATATATATATATATATATATATATATGGTCGGTGTCTATGGCATTGTCACTGCCCCTTGCCCCTGACATTCACGAGTAACCTTTAAACCTTTAAATGGATATTCCAGATATATATATATATATATATATATATATATATATATATATATATATATATATATATATATATATATATATATATATATATATATATATAATGCCATGCCATCTTTGTATTCTTAAAAAAAAACTCTGTGATATCTGATGCTGCAAACCAATACATACTGTGTACGCGTATAGACACAGGTCCCATCGCCTAATGAATCAAGAACCAATTAGACATCTTGTTAAACATCGAAAGTTACGTGGTAGAGAAGTTCTGGCGGAACATCAAAAGTTCAATGTTATAGTAATTTGTTAAGCAACTAAAGTTGAATGTTTAGACTAATTAGTTCGATTGTATCGCATTTAATTAAACATCTAGAATAGTATGTAGAAGTAATACTCTAATTAAACATCTAAAATAGTATGTAGAAGTAATACTCTGATGTGACTGGATAAGAATTAACATTTCAGACTGGTTTTGCAATGTGCCTTTAGTTAGTATTTTAAACTTTTTTCAATGTGTTTTTAGGATTTTAGACTGATTTTGCAATGTGTATTCAGTTAGTATTATAGACTGGTTTTGCAATGTTTATTTAGTTAGTATTTTAGACTGTTTTTGCAATTTTTATTTAGTTAGTATTTGACTGTTTCTGCAATGTGTAATTAGTGACTATTTTAGCCTGTTTTTGCAACGTGTATTTAGTATTTTAGATTGGTTTTGCCATGCGTATTTAGTTAGTATTTTAGACTAGTTTTACAATGTGTTCTTAGTATTTTAAACTAGTTTTGCAACGTGTATTTAGTTAGAATTTTAAACTGTTTTTGCAATTTGTATTTAGTATTTTAAACTGGTTTTGCGATGTGTATTAAAGTAGTTAGTAATTTAAACTGGTTTTGCAATGTGTATTTAGTTAGAATTTTAGACTGATTTTTCCATTTGCATTTAGTATTTTACACTGGTTTTGCAATGTGTATTAAAGTAGTTAGTATTTTAGACTGGTTTTGCACTGTGTACTTAGTATTTTAGACTGTTTTTTGCACTGTGCATTCATTTCAACCGTTCTGGCATCATATTTCAGCGCAAACACATGAAGTTAAAAAAGACAAGAGCTCCCGTTGGCATCAAGGGATGTGCTTTCCTTCAGGATATTTCAATCAACTGGATTTTCTTTCCTTTGGGGATTCCATTCCACTTGTATTTCCTGTTCAGTTTCCTGATGAAGGAGTAGAAATATTGTCAGAATTTCTTTTGTTTCTCTTCCATTTAGGAGGAATTTCACTCTCCTAAATATTGCATAAATGACTCCATTATCTTCTTGGGTATTTTAGAATTAGATAAATTCTGAGGGGAATTTGTTAGTTTATAGTATTGATAACTTATTTTTTTATTTTCACTTATGGTTTTTTCGTTAATTTTTACGCCCAAGGTTTTGAATACGTTACCTGGATCTTTCAGCATTTATAAAATCTAAATAATTCATTGGCATTTTCAAAGCGTATTTAGTTTGTATTTTAGACTTTTTGCAATGTGTATTTACTATTTTAGACATTTTAATGTATATTTAGTTAGTATTTTAGACTGGTTTTAGAATGTGTATTTACAGTAGTTAGTACTTTAGACTGGTTTTACAATGTGAATTTGGTATTTTAGACTGTTTTTTCAATGTGTATTTAGTTAGTAGTTTAGACTGATTTTGCAATTTGTATTTAGTAAGTATTTTAGACTAGTTTTGCATTGTGTATTTAGTATTTTAGTCTGCTTTTGCAATGTGCATTTAGTGAGATTTTAGAATGTTTTTGCAATATGTATTTAGTATTTTAGACTGTCTTTGCAATGTGTATTTACTATTTTAAACTGTTTTTGAAATGTGAATTTAGTATTTTAGACTGTTTTTGTAATGTGTTTTTAGTTAGAATTTTAGACTGATTTTGCCATTTGCATTTAGTATTTTAGACTGGTTTTGCAATGTGTATTTACAGTAGTTAGTATTTTAGACTGTTTTTTTTTTTCAATGTGATTACAGTATTTTAGATTGTTTTGCACTGCATTCATTTCAACCGCTCTGGTATGATATTTCAGCGCAAACACATGAAGTTAAAAAAGACAAGAGCTCCCGTTGGCATCAAGGGATGTGCCTTCCTTCAGGATATTTCAATCAACTGGATTTTCTTTCCTTTTGGGGATTCCATTCCACTTGTATTTCCTGTTCTGTTTCCTGATGAAGGAGTAGAAATATTGTCAGAATTTCTTTTGTTTCTCTTCCATTTAGGAGGAATTTCACTCTCCTAAATATTACATAAATAACTCCATTATCTTCTTGGGTATTTTAGAATTAGATAAATTCTGAGGGGAATTTGTTATTTTATAGTATTGATAACTTATTGTTTTATTTCCACTTATGGTTTTCTCGTTTTCAGGCCGAAGGTTTTGAATACATTAGTTGCATTTTTCAGGATTTATTCATTGGCCTTTGCAGAAGCTATGTTTTGAGGAAAATAATAAAGAAAGATAAAGAAATAAGTTTAATTGAAATTACAGAAACTATATATATAAATAAATATATATATACAGTATATATATGTATATATATATATATATATATATATATATATATATATATATATATATATATATATATATATATATAGGCTATATATATATATATATATATATATATATATATATATATATATATATATATATATATATATATTACTGTATAATCATCGTCATCATCTTCTACGCCTACTGACGCAAAGGGCTTCGATTGGGTTTCACCAAACGTCTCTATCATGAGCTTTTAAATCAGTACTTCTCCCTTCATCGTCTCCTACTTCACGCTTCATAGTCCTCCGTTATATATATATATATATATATATATATATATATATATATATATATATATATATATATATATATATATATATATATTGCAAATAAGCTATATATTTTAATACATTAAAGTCTGTATTCTCCTAACGACCTAGGGATCATCGCCTCAGGTGATATCACTCAAAGACTATGGTATCTGACCGGCCGGGTTTCGAACCCTGGTCTGGGATACTTGTATGATATTGACCTTACCACTTAGCCACGAAGAGACTAAGTGGTAAGGTCAATGTCATACAAGTATCCTGGACCAGGGTTCAAAACCCGGCCGGTCAGATATTATAGTCTTTGAGTGATATCGCCTTGGGGTGATGATCCTGAGGTTGTCAGGAGAATCCAGACTTTAATGTATTAAAATATATGGCTTATTTGAAATATGAAAAAACACGTCTAAATGTGCAAAATTTTTATATACAGTATATATATATATATATATATATATATATATATATATATATATATATATATATATATATATGTATATATAATATATATACATACATACATATACCAAGGCACTTCCCCTAATTTTGGGGGGTAGCCAACATCAAAAAAATGAAACAAAAAAGGGGACGTCTCCTCTCTACGTTCCTCCCAACCTGACAAGGGACTCAACCGAGTTCAGCTGGTACTGCTAGGATAGCACAACCCACCCTCCCATATTATCCACCACGGATGAAGCTTCATAATGCTGAATCCCCTACTGCTGCTACCTCCCTGGTCATCCAAGTCACCGGAGGAAGCAGCAGTGCCTACGGGAACTGCGTCACAATCGCTCGCCATTCATTCCTATTTCTAGCACGCTCTCTTGCCTCTCTCACATCTATCCTCCTATTACTCCATCCATCCACCCAAACCTTGGCCTTCCTCTTGCACTTCTCCCATCAACTCTTGCATTCATCACCCTCTTTAGCAGACAGCCATTTTCCATTCTCTCAACATGGCCAAACCACCTCAACACATTCATATCCACTCTAGCTGCTAACTCATTTCTTACACCCGTTCTCACCCTCACTACTTCGTTCCTAACCCTATCTACTCGAGATACACCAGCCATACTCCTTAGACACTTCATCTCAAACACATTCAATTTCTGTATCTCCGTCACTTTCATTCCCCACAACTCCGATCCATACATCACA
>NC_090731.1:162042802-162180302 GCF_036898095.1 Palaemon carinicauda
AGAGGGTCCGCGTATGTGTGTAATTTTCAGTTGCCACTTGATACTTACTAATTATCTCTCCGCCAAGGAGGTTATGTTTTCACCTCTATCTGTTGTGTAATTGTTTGTTTGTCACTAGCCGAACTCAAAATGTTACGAATGAAATTTTATAAAAATTTCAGTATATGTCAGATATGAGCTAACTTAGAAGTGATTAGATTTTGGAGGTGATTTGCATCACCATCCGGGTCCAGGATTTTTATTATACAGTATATTCATTCACGGTCAACATATGAAAGATGGAAAGCTTGGTCCGTAGACTTGCGTAAAATGTTGATAATCTTCATTGGCGGAGGTTTGAAACTTTTGATTGCTCTTTCTACTTGTTCCTTATATATACTCCCTCCATGAACTGTTTTCATTGTGCCATTGTACTGTCTAACATATTTTAAATTTCAGGTTAGTGCTACTTAATGCAAAAACTGCTATTTACATTTTTTTTTTTCATATTTTTGATAAATTTATGAGAAACTCCAGGCATTTTCCAAAAGAATGAGACCAACATGACCTCTCTATGACGAAAATTAAGGCTGTTAGAGCAATTTAAAAGATATATATTGCAAAATGTGCTTGAAAAAACGCCTTGGGGTTAAGGGTTGGAAAGTTCCAAATAGCTTGGGGGTAAAAGGGTTCAGAATTTTCCCCCTGTTGCGTCTGGGTGCTAAATGGCCTCCCAGGCCCCAGTGCCGGCTCATGTGTCCCACATCCTTATATATATTTTAATCCACATTTTTAAACGGACAATACCGCGTATTGTAAGCTTATGAAAATACTTGACAGATATGCAGTGAAATCATTTGATATGGGGTACAAAAGAGAATTAATAGAGTTGGGCAGTTAATTAAATACCTGTTTATCGAGTTATTTCCTTCAAACGATGAAATAAATTTTAAAGACAATAGTACATAGAAAAAAACAGAGATGTGCATAGTATATGTACGTGTCTTTCTCTTTCAAGCAGCAAGATGAGATCCGCTAGAATTAGTTTTTTATCAACATTGGTCTTGCCTTTTTTGGGCTGTTCAAATTTATTAACAGTATTAGTAGTTTTGAGATATGATTTGAAAGTCGTTGTGCTGCAAAAAATATATAACCATTTTACGATCTCCATACTTAACCGTAGAGAAAAATAACTTTCGTAGTGTGCATACTTTTTTTTTCATTTTCGTCATTCGTTTTCGTAAAGAGAATATCTAGAGCAACTAGTTTTCTTATGGCTTGTCACAGAATCCACCCCGTCAGCCTAATTGAGTCTCTCTCTCTCTCTCTCTCTCTCTCTCTCTCTCTCTCTCTCTAGAGCAACTAGTTTTCCTATGGCTTGTCATAGAATCCACCCCGTCAGCCTGATTGAGTCTCTCTCTCTCTCTCTCTCTCTCTCTCTAGAGCAACTAGTTTTCCTATGGCTTGTCATAGAATCCACCCCGTCAGCCTGATTGAGTCTCTCTCTCTCTCTCTCTCTCTCTCTCTCTAGAGCAACTAGTTTTCCTATGGCTTGTCACAGAATCCACCCCGTCAGCCTAATTGAGTCTCTCTCTCTCTCTCTCTCTCTCTCTCTCTCTCTCTCTCTAGAGCCACTAGTTTTCCTATGGCTTGTCATAGAATCCACCCCGTCAGCCTAATTGAGTCTCTCTCTCTCTCTCTCTCTCTCTCTCTCTCTCTCTCTCTCTCTCTAGAGCAACTAGTTTTCCTATGGCTTGTCACAGAATCCACCCCATCAGCCTAATTGAGTCTCTCTCTCTCTCTCTCTCTCTCTCTCTCTCTCTCTCTCTCTCTCTCTTTCTCTCTCTCTCTCTCTCTCTCTCGTTGTTGTATCTCCCCCTCTGCATTCCAGACCCTTTTCCAATTCCATGAAACATCTACTCAAGCAATTGGACATTTTCGGAAACGGTCTCTTGAGAAGTCAATGACATGACCAAATCGTCTCCCACTTTCCAAACTTGAATTCTGTCTCTATATTTTTTTTCCCAGAACAGTTTCTCTCCCCACCAGTCTTTGAAGGGTCGAGACCTTCTTTAACCTCTCGATGGAGATAGTGAACTTGGATGCTGCTTTTGTCTGCTTTTGGAACATACCCAAAATAGTAAAGGTCCTGTAAAGGGGAAAGGGGTTTGGTCAATACTTGTGCACGTATCTTTTTCTGGGTCTTTTTTCCGGGTCTTTTTATCCGGGTCTTTTTTTCCGGGTGTCGCGAAATATTTCGTAGTAAGGTTGCTACTTGTTCATTCTAGCTGTGACCCTCCATTCTCTTCCTCTCGTTTTTTAAAGTTTTTATAGTTTATATGTGAAAGATCTAATTTAATGTTGTTACCCATCTTAGAATATTTTATTTCGATTGTTTATTACTTCTCTTCTTGGTAGTTTGTTTATTTCCTTGTTTCCTTTCCTCACTGGGCTATTTTTCCCTGTTGGAGCCTTTGGGCTTATAGCCATTGCTGGTAGCCTAAATACAGGACAGCCTAGCAGTCTTTTAGTCTTATTCTTAATGAAAAGTTTGAGTTTATATTTTTATTAGATTTTTATTTTTTTATCAAAGGTGGCATAAAATGTTGATGGTTTCCCGGACATATATTGTTATTCACTGCAGCATGGCTATATATTTCAAACTCTCTCTCTCTCTCTCTCTCTCTCTCTCTCTCTCTCTCTCTCTCGTGGCTATATATTTCAAACTCTCTCTCTCTCTCTCTCTCTCTCTCTCTCTCTCTCTCTCTCTCTCTCATGGCTATATATTTCAAACTCTCTCTCTCTCTCTCTCTCTCTCTCTCTCTCTCTCTCTCATGGCTATATATTTCAAACTCTCTCTCTCTCTCTCTCTCTCTCTCTCTCTCTCTCTCTCTCTCTTTCTCTCTCTCTCTCTCTCTCTCTCTCTCGTTGTTGTATCTCCCCCTCTGCATTCCAGACCCTTTTCCAATTCCATGAAACATCTACTCAAGCAATTGGACATTTTCGGAAACGGTCTCTTGAGAAGTCAATGACATGACCAAATCGTCTCCCACTTTCCAAACTTGAATTCTGTCTCTGTATTTTTTTTCCCAGAACAGTTTCTCTCCCCACCAGTCATTGAAGGGTCGAGACCTTCTTTAACCTCTCGATGGAGATAGTGAACTTGGATGCTGCTCTTGTCTGCTTTTGGAACATACCCAAATAGTAAAGGTCCTCTGAAGGGGAAGGGGTTTGGTCAATACTTGTGCACGTATCTTTTTCTGGGTCTGTTTTCCGGGTCTTTTTTTTCGGGTCTCGCGAAATATTTCGTAGTAAGGTTGCTACTTGTTCATTCTAGCTGTGACCCTCCATTCTCTTCCTCTTGTTTTTTCAAGTTTTTATAGTTTATATGTGAAAGATCTAATTTAATGTTGCTGTTCTTAGAATATTTTATTTCGATTGTTTATTACTTCTCTGGTAGTTTGTTTATTTCCTTGTTTCCTTTCCTCGCTGGGCTATTTTTTTCCTGTTGGAGCCTTTGGGCTTATAGACATTGCTGGTAACCTGATATAGAAATACAGGAGATCCTTGCAATCTTTCCGTCTCTTTCTTAATGAAAAGTTTGAGTTTATATTTTTATTATATTTTTATTCTTTTATTAAAGGTAGCATAAAATGCTGATGGTTTCCCGGACATATATTGTTATTCACTGCAACATGGCTATATATTTCAAACTCTCTCTCTCTCTCTCTCTCTCTCTCTCTCTCTCTCTCTCTCTCTCTCTCTCTCTCTCTCTCTCTCCAGTCCTAGTTCTTTTATCTTACCTTCAACATTCGAATCCCTATTGCAATTCCAGATAACATCCATTTAACAATTCTCTTGGGTACTTTTTCGAAAAAAAGAAAAAAGAAATAAGAATTTCGAAAAGTCAGGTGTCTTGACCAACTCTTTGCTCAATTCTTCCAAACTTTTAAATTTTCTCCGAAAATAATTTCTAAGTAATCCTGACATCGCTGGAATAAAATTGCCTTTCTTTATTTGTTTGTTTAAGAATTAAGTAATTTTAATTTGTATGCAGCCTTCTCTATGGTTGATAAAGTAAACTTGAAGAGAAGACTATTTAATGGTGTGGTTAAAGATTAACTATCGTATGGTTTAATATCGCTCCACTGTTTTTATGTTGACCAGGCTGAGATGAGTCTTTTTATAGTTTATATATGACATATCTGTTTTTGACGTTATTAATAGTCTATATAGGACATATCTGTTTGGACGCTGTTACTGTTTTTAGAATGATATATTGTTAATTTAATCTCATCATTTATTTATTTCCTTACTTCCTTTCCTCACTGGGCTATTTTTCCCTGTTGGAGCCCTTGGGATTATAGCATCTTGCTTTTCCAACTAGGGTTGTAGCTTGGCTAATGATAATAATAATAATAATAATAGTAATAATAGTAATAATAATAATAATAATAGTAATAATAGTAATAATAATAATAATAATAGTAATAATAATAATAATAATAATCTGTGAAAATTTATTGATAGTTATTGTTAATATTATTATTTGCTTTGGACTGCTAAATAAGAAAATCCTATTTTTCATGAATAGACGTCAAATATTTAAGGAAATATTCCCAATTTTGAAATACGTCCCAGAAGGGTCCCCGAAGATAGAGGAAATCCTAATATATTTTGTCTCTATTCCAGATGTCTTTAAGAAAAAAAATATTTCCTGAGTTGAGTTATACTGCACATGAGTCAAGAGATTTCGCTTTTGCCAATAGTTTTTCTATTAGGTTTTTTTTTTATTTTATTTTTTTTTAATAGAAAAGGATTAAAAATACATTTTGTCGTTTAAGGTCTATATTTCTTTTTGGGAATTTTTTTAGTCTTCAGGAGCCGGAAAGGAGAATATCTTATAATTGTGGAAATTTCATAACTGCTGCAGCATTTAGAATTTTGATATACGATAACTATTGGTTGATGGTAATTACCTCCGCCAACGAAGTTGGAAGGAGGTTATGTCTTCTTCCATGTGTGTGTGTGTGTTTGTTTGTGAATAGTTTCCTGTATACATTTTTAATCGTAATGAAAATTGCAGGGATTAACTGTTACGTAAATACCTGTAAATGATTGAATTTGGGAAGGTGGAGGTCACTGTCAAGCAAAATGTCTAATTCATGTAATCAGCCATAAGTTTGGACATCGTTGTCACAAGAGACTTCAAACTTGGTTCGTATTTGAGTGTGTGAAAATCTACGCCAAATAATACATGTTAAGGTCAAAGGTCAAGGTCAAGCAAAAGGTCAAGAAATAAGCTGCCGCGTCGGAGGTCTATGCTCTACTGAGTGCCTCTCTAGTTAAATTCATGAAGCACTTTGAAGGAATAGTCTTTTTAACTAGACCTGAACTTTGAAATAAGTGAATTTCATAATTAGATACGTAACTAATTATATAGGTATCGTGTCTCTCAAAACTATGTCTCCCAATTCTTCAATCATTAGTGTTGATCAAAATATGACGGTTTTACCTTTTCATAATCATCTTGAGAGCCCATGTGTCTCCCATCCAGACAGTGAAGCACATAATTCGTGGGTGTGAACAGGGGCCAATCTGTACAGATTTGGACTTCTACGAATGTAATCAGGCCGCTATTTAAAGGTTTAAAGGCCAGTCATGAATGACAGAGGCAAGGTACAGTGACATTGCCCTATAAAGCAGGACAATGCCCTGGAGACTGACCATATATACATATGATCAGTGCCCAAGCCCCCTCTCCACCCAAGCTAGGACAAAGGAGGGCCAGGTAATGGCTGCTGATAACTCAGCAGATAGACCTATAGTCTCCCCTAAACACACACACACACACACACACACACACTCCCGTCATTAGCTCACAAGGATTGCGAGATGCAGCGACCAGAGGAACTAAAGAGTTTGAGCGGGACTCGAACCGTGTCTGGCGTTCACCACTCAGGGATGTTACCACATCGGCCACCACAACTGAATACAATATTGACGCGATAAGATTTGATGTTGATGATAGTCCTCCGAGCAAGATAACTTAATCTATCATTATAATTAACGACTTGGAAATTCGTCTCTAATTCCTAGTATTTGGTAAGTATCGTACGAAGTAAAGCTGTTTTCATGTGCTCTCTGGTTTGTTCAAAAGGCGAAATAATAATAATTTTTGAGGGGATCACATTTTTTTTTCTTTTCTTTTCTTTTATAAGAGATAAGATAATGAGTTGTAAAAAAGGATGTGATATTGTTTATCAACCAATCCGCACTGGCCAGCGTGGTGAAGAAAACTGACCAAACCCCAGACATGACTGAAGACTGTCCTGCGGTTGGGTCAAGGTACAGTCAAATTCGATAGTCCGATCACATTCACTGACCTTTATTTCCCCAGAAACATAACATCGTGTTGACGAGGTCTTGAACCTGAAGGTTCTTTCAATCTGCGTATTATTGTTTGTGTCATATCAGGACCCATACAGCAGAGGTAAGAGGAGCTGGTTCCAAACTTGACCGGGGAAGCAAGTCTAGACTTTGAGATCATTACGCATGGACTATCTTTGCCAGAAAGGTCACAGGTAATATATTCATAAACGCTATTATTTCATACACGCTATTATTATCATGATTTATATCTTTATTGTTATTGCTGTTGTTACTGTTGTCTTTTCTCTACAGTTCTGCGTATGATTGCTATTATTTTTCAAAATGCGCACACATCACATAAAATAAACAAAATAGGCAATTCATTTCTAGGAATACTTCATAGGACGATTTTCCCTCATGTGCTTAAAACGGAAACCGCGAAAATATGAGAAATAGAAGATGATATCCATAAAACTATCTTAATATACAGAAACATAAATAAAATCAAAAGCTATACATTGCAAATTTGCTATTCCTCAACATTGTTTGTAGTAAATAATTGGTAACGCCCAGCAAAACCAGTACCATGTCATAAATATACTTTACTGTATACAGTATACTGTAGGTATGTATCTAGAAATAATTAACTTTTAGAATATGGTTCTCAGTTGACCAAGTAGCTTATCCTCAGCATTGGTCTTAATCACAGTTGTAATTTTTTAGTAAAGGAAATTATGATGATGTTTATGAAAATTAGATTTATATTTTATTCAGGCTATTCATATCTGCATTACTCTATTCATCGGACAAATATCAATTACAGTTATTATTACGTGGAGCAAGAATTTGCTTATGTAATATTGTACGTAGACATAGGATAACAGAATGGGTCCCTAGGGACTGCAAAAGAAGCCGGGGAAGGAAGAAAAGAGGATAGATTGACGAACTAAGAAATTTTGCGTTTATAACTGGCATAGAAAGACCATAAACACGCGAATGGAAGGACATTTCTGAGGCTTTTGCCCTCCACCGGAATATTTACGGCTCATGATGATGATGATGATGATGACGTAGATATATTGAAATTAAGACATTAAGACGTAAGGAGAAACATCATTAGTAGATCCTAGAGGAACCAGTGTCCTTGTAAGTAGACCCACAAATGGAATTCTAAATCCGGTGTACTGGAATATTTACGGCTCATGATGATGATGATGACGTAGATATATTGAAGTTAGGACGTTAAGACGTAAGGAGAAACAGTATTAGTAGATCCTACAGGAACCAGTTTCCTTATAAGTAGACCAACAAATGGAATTCTAAATCCGGTGTATATTTACAAGCAAGACAGTTTACTTATATACATCCGAGGAGGGAAGAATATGACGACCCCCACTCATCCTTTATATGCAGTTCTAAAATTTTGAATATGAGATTCTTTTTGATGTCCTTATTCCTATTTTAAAACACATTTGTGTCGCTTCAACCAAGAGGAAGGAGTCTTGCAGGAAAATCTCATGTACGTGCTCTTCCGGACCTCTTGAAATTGTTTGTTAGCTAAATTTTTTTTCTTTTTTTTTATTAGAATTACGTCCTTAGTGGACCTCTAAGGGCTAAAAATTTATTCACAGGCTCCACGGGGTAAATTCGGACTTTGCATTTTTTTTATTTAGTTATGTGGGAAATTAAATACTATATGACGAGGAGATAAAAAGGGCTTGGGAGATGTTGGAAATCACAAGAAATTTGATGCTGCAGCACAAATTTCTACAATGATATATATATATATATATATATATATATATATATATATATATATATATACATATATATATATATATATATATATATATATATATATATATATATATATATACACATATATATTGTTAGAAGGAGAAATTTAGCGTGTAGTTTGGAAGAAAGCTCTCTTAAAAAAGGTATGAATTAACCAATTAGTAACAGTAGGATCAAAATGTATAAAGTTTGATAGTGAAATGAGTTCAGTGACGAAGAAAATAAGATAGTTAAAAGGCTAATTACAGAGCAATAGTAGTTATTACATAGCATAAAAATTACATAGCATATACCAGAAAAATGCTAAGGAAGTTTGTAAATAAGTTGTAGATTTAAGTACAGATCTTTTTTTTTCCAGAAGAGATACTGTCTTGGGTAATCTTTGGCATGATGCTGCTATATGACTGTATGAGGGCCTGTGGTTTTAGCTGTTTTGAAAACTGAAAAAGGAAAGAATTTATCAGTACTGGTCCACGAGAAAACCTACACAATAAGAAAATTATTATCTATCTATAAAGAGTGCAGATGTTAAACACTATAGTCCATTTCTTTTATCGAGGCATATTTGCACCAACTCGCAGGGGTGCCCTTTTAGCTCGGAAAAGTTTCCTGATCGCTGATTGGTTAGAATTATCTTGTCCAACCAATCAGCGATCAGGAAACTTTTCCCAGCTAGAAGGGCACCCCGGCGAGTCGGTGCAAATATGCCTCGATAAAAGAAATGGACTAAAGTTAGAAATTCTAAAAAGAAAGTTAAGATTATATGAAAATATTTTCCAATATGTTTGAGGCAGAATCACTTGTATGACATGAAAGTTGGTCTGAGTCAAGTGTTTTATGTTACATCATCAAGTAGGTATTTTCTGGTCTGCCAATGAAAGGTACAGTATGAGGTACAAGTCAAGGAAAAGACAATTCAGGTAGGTTCAAGTGAGTAGATTAAGGACCGAGACTCACGACCTCTGGCTTAGAATTTTGGAAATTCAGATTATTGCACATTTTTCTGGGAGACCTTTTATATTTTGTTTCAACTTACTGGTTTTGCTTTCGACTATATATTTTTATTGCTAAAATGTAATTTTGTTGCGCTGCCATTCTCTCGCCTTGGTAACTATTTATTTACCTTTTCATGGAAAATGCCAGGGAAAGCTATTTATTTGAGTACCCCGTACACAGTAATTCCTCCATTTTCTGTGATTTCATTTGGAATAGCTTAACAGCTTGTTATACTCAATGTGGAATAGTAACTAAATAGTCCAAAAGTAAAATTAGCCTAGACTAAAATACACAGAAGAGAACATACCATGGTCTTCCACTGTCTTGGGTTAGAGTTCTCTTGCTTGAGGATACACTCAGGCACTCTATTCTATCTGATTTCTCCTCCTCTTGCTTTGTCAAAGTTTTTAGAGTTTATATAGGAAATATTTATTATAATATTGTTACACTCCTTAAAATAGTTTATTTTCCATTGTTTCCTTTCCTCACTGAGCTATTTTCCCTGTTGGGGCCCCTGGGCTTATAGCATTCTGCTTTTCCATCTAGGGTTGTAGCTTAGCAAGTAATAATAATAATAATAATAATAATAATAATATACTAGTCACGTCTTGCTCAAGAAAGGCATTTGGTACGTGTAGAGTATATTATGTGTGCTCGGAGTTAAAGGCCTACATATGAATTTGAGGGAAGGGGCTCACCTCTGTTTAGCAAATAACCCTGAAATATGATGATTATGTCGTAATGATCCACAGTGGTGAGGAAAATTACCCCTTAAAGATCATACCAAGTCTATTCACAATCAATCTACAAAAATATAGGCCTACTGTGAAACCCGTTTTCTCAAAACTTTGAATTTTCTGGGAAAAACTGCACCTTCCTTTCTCTAGTATTATTGATCTAATTTTATCATTCAGACATGAAAATTTAAGAATTTTACAGCCCACAATCTAGAAAATCACTTTTCGAATAAACAAAAAAAATAAAAAATAAAACTTCCACATGAAACAGAGTCACTTTTAAAGTGACTTATATATTAATAAAGTGATACATAAAAGTAAAATGCAATGAAAATGTCCTCTTTCTAAATATTTGCATTTAGAATTATCTTTCAAAGGGCTTTTGAAATGTAAAGAAATTGGTTCTGAAACAAAAGCGTAAGAGTTTGGAGTAACTCCAAAATAGTATTGTTTAATGGTGCTCCTGGTAATTCCATCAAATGAATCGATTACAGATAACTCTTAAATAAAATAGGATCACTGAGAATTAAAATTATATAAACAAACTGAAATATTTTATGAAATTTACAAGGTAATTCCAACAAATGAATCAGTTATTGATAACTCAAATTAATACAAATGTTCCTCCCCATTTCTAGAAGTGTCATTAGAAATAAGAATTACATAACCCAGCTGAATTATCATATGATATTCAATTTATTTTCCATAAGGTAATTATATCAAATGAATAAAGATAATGAAAATTATTTACATTCAAAACAATTCATCTTTCCTTATATAATAAAGAGCAAGTGTCTGGCCAAATATAGATATTTATTTCCTGTCACGTTGTCTCGGTCTCTCCCCCCATATTTACTATTCAAAGAGAACAAAAAAACACTTTGAACAATATTCTCTAAGACAATCTGACAGACAGACAGACAATCTCTCCCTCTATCTGGTAGTGGGGAGAGGTTTTAGACATACTATTGTGTGAAGGGTTACCCGGAGAGGTACACTCAGAAACCACACTCTTCCACAAATTGCCGAACCAGCGGGTTATAATTAGAAATGGGGTGGGGGGGGGGTTGATGGGAAGGGTTGAATATGTGAATATCTGAATAATTAGCCGCCACATATGACGGGTCGCGTATACTAGTAAAGAATAGTGAGCTTAGCGATTGTATCATCCATATATTACCCCATTTGGTTCAACGTAAGATGTATCGGAAGTCCATAACCAATCGTTTAACTACTTCCTGGCACCTTCTGGCCTCACGATTTCTATTAATCGCCTCGTATATTATCTAAAAAAAAAAGAAAAAAGTTTATTTAGTTATTATTATTATTATTATTATTATTATTATTATTTGCTAAGCTACAACCCTAGTTGGAAAAGCGAGATGCTATAAGCCCAGGGGCTCCAACAGGGAAAATAGCCTAGTGAGGAAAGGATACAAGGAAAAATAAAATATTCTAAAAAGAGCAACAACATTAAAATAAATATTTCCTCTATAAACTATTAAAACTTTAACAAAACAAGAGGAAGAGAAAATAAAAAGAATAGTGTGCCGGAGTGTACCCTCAAGCAAGAGAACTCTAACCCAAGACAGTGGAAAACCATGGTACAGAGGCTATGGCATTTTCCAAGACTAGAGAACAATGGTTTGATTTTGGAGTGTCCTTCACTTAATGAAGTTATGATAGTCAATCCCTTGAATCCTTCTAGAATCAAGATTCACATAATTGATTTCATCATCCTTAGGCCTATTCCTATTTACACTTATCACCTTACAAAAATAAATCTAAATATGAATTAATTTTAGAATATAAATATGTAAATCCTTGAAAACTGTTTTCACTATATTTTGCAGTCCTCAATAAGCATATGATTACAAGCAAAAATCAGTCTTCCATAATCTAAACACAATCCCTTTTTCTTTCCTTTCGCCTCTGCTCCGATATCTACATTAGTGCCTTTTTATGACCTCTCTTATTACCCCTTCCGTAAAGATGTTGAACAGCCAAAGGAACATAATACGTCCTTGTTTCGTACTTCCTGTAGGCTTTGCAATGAAAATAAAATAAAATGAAATAATATATACTCGCACAAACCATAGACTTCCATTATAATAACTTGTAGAGGTTATATAGATTACGCAAAATGTGGATAATTTCCAAATGTGTACATTTTGCAATTAATTTTGCCTATTGTGTACAATTTGTAGGTACCAAGCGCTGCAAATTGTACAAAATAGGCAAAATTAATTGCAAAATGTACACATTTGGCAATTATCCACATTTTGCGTAACTTGTATACTCTCAACATCGCCTGTTCATGTATGGTGTCAAATATATTTCTAGGTTCCTGTACGACCCAATCAGTGTTTTCTCTGTTACTTTCATTCCAGTCTTACATTTGTTACATAGAAATCAATCATTTGATCTTCGTGTCCGTATTTGACGGGATTATCCCATATCTATAACATTTGTCCCGTGTCCTGTATCAACTCTCCCCGGGACATCTTGTCCCGTATTTTCAATATTTGATAAAAGATATACTCGTTCTGTTCAGAATTGATAACATATGCTCACACCAAACACCATCTCTTGGGAGCAGTTGAATCCTGTCCAAAAATAACAAATGAAAAATAACAAACTAACAACTATGAGGAAAATAATTTTAAAGGGAGAATGGAAAAGTTTTCATCATTTTTATTTTATTGTTTGCAATTTATTCAATATATTGTGGCAAGTTAATTTAGTCATAATATCCTTTAAAGCTGTAAAACATGCTTGATTGCAATAGTCGTACTTTAACACGTGTAATGAACAGCTGTTTGTAACAAATTCTACAATGAACGCACGTTAAAACAAAAGAAAAGTCTGTGAAGTAGGTAGTGGATAATCCCGACCCAGCTGAGGACTTGGCGCTGTTTAATGTCTGCGTAACTTCAGGTAAGTGTGTCTATACTGTTCAACTCCCTCTCCAATTTAGGTGTCCCTTATTTCAATTGTCGAAATCTGGTCACCCTAGCAAAAACATTCTATTATTCCTTCGAATAATTACATTTTGAAATGCAAGAAAATCCGAATTACAGTCATTTAGTTCTTTCACTATCTAAGCTAGATATAATAATAGTATATATTTGAATATCGAATAGCCACGTAATATTCAGTACTTCACTCAAACCAGCAAACGGAATTAATCAGTCATTTAGACAGACTTAAGTTCATCCTACTCAATATGACGTCCTAAAGACGAATTATTCTTTATCGAAATAATTTGGTAAATCAGAATTTACTCCTCTGGTAGAATGTTATAAAAACATCTTATAACTGACCGTCTATATATTTTGAATAGAATATACATCTAATTCACTTAAAAGTAAAAATGTTCAGCTCCGAAATTCGGGCTAATTTTTCGAACAGCAACGCATAAGTGTTTGATACTTCCTCAAGGTAGTACATTCCAGTCATCTGATTGGCTATACCTACCTCGGCTGTGATTGGTTGTTGTCTTTGTTTGCCATAGCTATACACACACACCTTACGTCGTAAGCAAAAAAGTCAATTATTCCTTCGAATAATTTACAGTAAACTTTAAATGTAGCTCCTTCACTGTATAAGTTTGGTGAAATAATACTATTTCATATGAATATCAATATTAGCTACATGTTAGTACCACACTCAAACCAGCAAACAGATTTAATCAGGCATTTAGGCAAGCTTTGTTTTTAATTCATCCTATTATTTATGATGTCACAAAGACGTATTTTTGTTAATGGAAATAATTATTTGGTATTAGAATGTATCCCTTTGATAAAATATGTTATTAAAACTCTCATGATGGTGTATTCCAGCCCTCTGGTTGACTGTATCTTCTCAGCTGTGATTGGTTGTTGCCTTTTGTTTACAAATTCACACTTCTAACATCGTAGCCAAAACCCATTTAATTATTCCTTTAAAAATGACGAATTTGTTTAGCTTACGCACTAGAACAAGACCCCTTATTTATTTTTTGAGTAAATTAATCATATTTTGTGTCTGTTTTTATAAACATTGCAATTTTTAGGGCTTAATTTATTTGCAATAAGTATATGTATTTTATCTCTACATAGTTGAATTCATTCACAAAATACGACATAGCATGACGTCACTTACAACCACCAATCACTTTTAAGAAGAATCAGCCAATGAGACGCCAGATATTTCCCGGTTAGTAAACGTAAGGTAAGAAGGTTCTTCTGCGTTTATTGGCTGCTGTTGGCTAAAGTTAAATTCACTAGACATTTCTTTCTCTTTCATCCTATTTTAAACATATAACAAAGATATTTAAGATCCTTTTTATTGATAATTATTGTTTTGAGTTTGTATCCATAAAATTTACTGTGTTGACTTTGTCATCATTTATCTGAAATATGGATAGTATTTTATACCCAACCCTTTATGACGACATATTTCCTATTCATCTTATGATTAATGTTAACAAAATACGAGTTAAAGTGACGTAGTTGCTTCACCATGTAAGTTCGATATAACAACAGCTCACTCAAACCATCTTAACAAGCAAAGAAAAGATGTAAAATTCATCCTACTCTTGATGACGTCACAAACTTATTTTCTGAATATAATGATTTAGTAATCAGGATCTATCTCTCTAATAGAATATTTTATTAAAGCATATTACTCACTATAATTCCCAAATCTCTCATAGCTAGAGAGTTTTACAAAGATTTTATGGAACTGCTGGCAGGTTTCTTGAACAGCAACGCATAAGATCCTGGAACTCTCTCTTTGCGGTAAATTTCTGTCCTCTGATTGGCCAAATCTTACTCTGCTATGATTGGCGGTTCCCTTCCGTTACTGTAGCTTCACGCACACACGCACGCACATATCATAGCCAAAACCACAGGCAAGTATTCCTTCGAATAATACGTATCTATTTAACTTATGCCCCTGAACAAGATTCATTTTATTGCGAAATTAATAATTTTTCAAATTTATTTCCATAGGAATAATCTTAATAAAATTTGGGCAGGATTTCGAACAGCAACTCATATGTACCCGAACTCTCTCTTGGCGGGATATTCCAGTCCTCTGATTGGCTATAACTTTCTCGACTGTGATTGGTAGTTGTCCTCGCTTACTACCACTTAACAGACGCACACACGCACGTTTAACATCGTAGCCAGAACACAGTCACGTATTCCTTCGAATATGAAGTATTTATTTAACTTATACCCTTCAACAAGAGCCATTATCTATTTATGACTTAATTGATACCCATTTAAAGTTTATTTCCAAGAAAAGTGCAATTTTCAATAATGATTTATCTGTAATGAGTGTAGGTTTTCACCCCCAACCCGGTTAAATTCATTCATAAAAATACTATTGCATGACGTCATATACATCTACCAATCAGAGCGAAGATAGAATCCCCCAATAAGACGTCAGATCTTTCCTCTGGATTGTGGGCTGCTGTTGGCGAACGAGTTACATCCACGTGAGTAATTTGTTCAAACGCTCTAGCTAAGTGTGCTTTTTTCATCCCAATTTAACGATGATTTAAGTAGCCTGAGAAGAATATTTTCTTATTTCTCATACCTTATAGATATCATTCAAAAGTGTATCAATTACAGGCATTCTCTTCAATAATCACACTTTTCTTTAAGGAGTGAGAAACGCATATATGATTTTTATATAATTTTTATTATCATCATTATTTCCATCATAATCACTATCATTATAATTTTGTGAGATAAGTTTGAAAATTTTGAGATCATATTATTGATTTTATAGGGAAAAAAATAAACTACGTCAAGTCAGCAGTCAAAAAAAAAAAGAATGAAAAAAAACATGGTAAATAATAATAGGTTTTATGTAGACCTGAATTTCCTATATGTATGATTAAAACAGTGGTTGCAATACAGGATACAGAAGAAATGATCTTATCACGGGAAAAGTTCCCATTCATAATTTAATTTAGGCACGGCAGAGAGCAATTGATATTAGGCTTCTTGTTTTCTTCTCAGTTTCCTTTATACACTGGAAGCATTGACCTGTTAAGAAATCAAAACCGCATCAGCAAAACTGATAGTTAACTATGCCTATTTCTAAAATGTCCAGTCCTTAACACCCAATTTCTTAACCTAACCTAATGAAGTGCACGTCTCCTTAATTTAACAAACTATTGATTGACAGATATGTAGTAAATTCATTTCCCGATGTCGAGATGAAGTTATACGGTTAGGCCTACTTGGTGGTGTCATTTTTTTTTCTTGAAAACGTCCAATCAGACTGTATTGTATTGTCATGATAGGTTCAGTCACCTAACATTCTGTAAAATTTTGGTTTTCACAAATTGATGAATTTGAGATCTACAGCCTAACGTAATAATTTGTGAGGCCATCGAGTGCCAGGATGTCCAGATTACCCATATTTAAGGGGACTGTCCCATATATATGACATTTGTCCCATTCTTCCTATCGACCCTCCCCGAAAGTAGGACAGCCTTTGTCCCGTATTTTCAATATTTAAATAAATTCAATATAATAGTGAAATTGTAGTCATAATATCCTCCAAAGCTGTAAAACATGCTTGATTGCAATATTATAATGATTTGACTCATGCAATGAACATCTGTTTTGACAACGAACGCACTCAAGTTCAAAGAAAAAGAAGTCAATGGAGTTACTTTGGAGTATGTCCTGGACAACAGTGACTCAGCTTAGAAGGACCTCGCGCTATGTCATAGCATGACTAATTTGACATTTTTTTTGTTCAACTACCACTCTAATTTAGGTTTCCCTTATTTCAATTTTCGAAATCTTGTAACCCTGGACAAATATCCTCTTGCAATCACTCTCGTGTGTATATATATATATATATATATATATATATATATATATATATATATATATATATATATATATATATATATATATATATATATATATGTGTGTGTGTGTGTGTGTGTGTGTGTGTGTGTGTGTGTGTGTGTGTGTGTGTGTGTGTGTTTGATCTCCGTGTGTATGAGGGCATATAAACGTGTTCATTTTTTATGAGTTATTGAAGGGCCCTTGCATTTGTTATGTTATTTTTAGCTTGCATAAAAATCTGAAAATGTCTGGGGAAAAAGTCAGAAAAGTAGTTCATATTTCTTTCTTTTTAGCGTAAAATCAACAGAGTTAAGTATGTATTTAATATAGTATATTTTGTTCAATCCTTATATCATATCATTCAAAAGAAAGGGACCATTAAATAATGATTAAATAAAAGTATTGCTGCAATATTCCAATATTCCAACCAAATGTATTCTTCCGCAATGGGGTGTGTTATACAACGTCACTCTTTACTGACTACCGGTTGACGGTTGTCCCTGCAGGAAGTCTTGGAGGACAGAAACAAGGACCGACATAAATTTTGTAATTAAACATCTCACATTTTTCCCCCAAAGGTTGATAGCGTTAACTTAGGGTATACTAAGGCAAGTATATTGAAGTATTATTATAGTTATTTCCAATTGAAAACGGATAGATATGTAGGTTGCAATGTGGTCGCCTGCCATTTTGAGGTGGCAGTCGTAGGCAAAGACATTTTACCAAGGGCATAATTTCACAGGTCCAAATCTTATTTACTACGAAAGTCCAAGTTTAACGTGTAATGAATATTATTTTTATTAGGTTATAGAATTTTGAAACTTGGTCTGTGGTTTAGAAGATTCTTCAATAATATGCTTTTCTGGTACTTGTAAAACTTTACCCTTTTCCTCTATGTGAAATATTTTGTAATATAAAACGAAATTGTGACTGCTACAAGATTGCACAGTAGTATGTTGACTAGTTCTCATTTAATTGTAAGGTACCTATAATCTTAAAAAGTTGACAGGCTATGTTTTATTTTTTTTTGATTGGGTATGTAACACTGGTTTTATTATAGAACAGTACAATATTTGGTAGGACATTGGAATTTGTATAACTGGGTAGATATTTGCAAATACAAATTTTTAATCAAATATACTATGTGGAAATCTCTATTATAGAAATTACAGATTTTATAGAAAAAAATCTATTTTGCTCCTATTGTCTCACCACAGGAGCCTACTTCCCCTTGGTATTTCAGAAAATACAGATAGATAGTGCATTTGTCCTAAGTTGCATGTTTGAGCACAATAAGAGGGCACAACATTTTATATTCTAAACTTCGGTTATTCGTATTCAATATTAGAATATACAGTATAATTATAGCTATTTTATTTACCATGTTAATGAAAGAACAGGTTAGAAACAGGTGTTTGATGTATTTTGTCTGATAATGGGAAATTGAAGCAAAGTCCATGCTCGAACAGAGGCTGGAGCCGCTAAGCTACAACTGGCCCTATTGTTGTGTTTATTCACCCTTTAAAGGTTGGGTAATAGTTTACAAGACCACGCTCTCCATTTACTCCAAAATAATGCAATCCTGCAGTTTTCATCTTCTTGCACAGTAATTAGGTGGTTATTTAAATTCTGGGAAAGCAATAATTAGCAAGATATGTTGAGGAAGGGAGAAGGGGTTATAAAAAGAAAATAACTCGGTTTCTTCACTAAACGACTCGGAACTGACATGTCAACACAGTCAACCAAACAGGATTCGTGATGCCAGCGTACATAAACAGAAGTCTGTGATGCCAGCGTACATTTGATATACAGTACTGTATATTCAAAATATGTTTAGTTAAAAATGGATTAATTACTCAAAAGTGGTTATAAAATATGCAATTTACAAATAGTGACACTTTTGAGTAATCACTCAATTTTTGATTAAGTATATTTTGAATATACAGTACAGTATATCAAATGTACTCTGGCATCACAAACTTCTGTTTATGTACGCTGGCATCACGAATACTGTTAATTGACGTTGTTGACATGTCAGTTCCAAGTCGTTTGGTGAGGAAACCGAGCTATTTTCTTTTTATAACCCCTTCCCCCTTCCTCAACATATCTTGCTAATTATTGCTTTCACAGAATTTAAATAACCACCTAATTACTGTGCAAGAAGATGAAAACTGCAGGATTGCATTATTTTGGAGTAAATGGAGAGCGTTGGGTTATAAACTTACCAAAGTTTGTATAATTGATGATTAATGGTGAAATATATCCCATGGGGGCCGATGCCCGTAGTGAAACATCTTCCACTTGCCAGAACAAAAGATGATAATTTTTAATTGCCAGCAAAATGAGCTGTCAGCAAAATTCAATAAAAAGCCCAACATCAGAACCATTAGGAAGGTATTTGTAATATGAATGACTCCATAGAAAATTGCATGGAAAATCAAGTTTACAATGCGTCTAAAGTCCTGGAAAACAAAAAATATAGTGTTTTGACCATATATCATTATTACTGTACTCTGTTTTGATTATGGTAACTTTTTATTACGATGACTAGCAGAAGCAACCAAGTTTTAAGATTTCAATTTAGTTATACAGTTAGACTAATTCACCATGTTTTAAGGGGTTTTAAAATGTAATTGAAGATGATAGTATTGCAACGCCATAGCTTTTCAGCTATGGTAGATGACCCACCGTAACTCAAAAGCTATAGATTTCTGCCAGAAATCATTATCATAACATTCAAAACGCCACAAAATACACAAACCGTTTATTGCACTGTTCTATAATTTTACTGATACTATAATTGGTTGATATGTGATACATTTGCCATAATAAATGGACAAGTGCTGGCTGTTTTCGCATTTTTCTCCGACTAATGGGGCTGGAGCATAAGAACTTGGGTATTGATTGATTGACTAAAATATGAACGTCCGATGTTTACATTTGACAGAATGACCATGGGTTACTGTGCATGCGTTGCTTGCATTAGGTGGCCTTTTGAACAAATTAGGTGCATCCAAATATTTATGCATGTTCCTGGATGTTGTTCAACAAATCATTTTACTCATCTGGCTTCAGTTCCACCATGTCTACTGTGGTAAGTAGTAGTTTTCCATGGGAATTCTATCTATTTTGAAATTTAGTGTAGTTTAATTCATTTTGATTTTGGATTATTTTCGAAACAATCTGTTCAATAAACTGCTTTTGTTGCTCATGTGAAAGTAAAAATGATTACCCATATGTTTGGCGAGTACAGTCTATCCATGAACCACTTGCAAGAACAGAGGAGTCCTAGGATATTTGCGACCAAAGCGAGCCAGAGTTGACCAATGCCATCTGAGGGACGATGTAAATTATAGGGAAATTATTCAATTTTAATAGTGACTCTAGGAGATGGCGTGTGCAGCACATATATGTAGCCTACTGCTTGCCAGAACAGAGGAACAGTGAGGTATGTTTATATGTGAGCGATATGAAGCACACAGGAAAAACCATTTGGGGAACATGATGCGAATCATAAGTAATTATGATACTCTAATTTTACGACATTTACATAGCTTGCCATTTATTTTTCCAATTGGTTATTTTGTGTTATATATTTGACCATTACTATTGCTGCAAATCGCTTTTTATGGGGTTTCCCACACTAAACCTTAATTTCATCTTGTGGTACCCCATAATTGTTGTAATGCGGTAAAACTCATAAACATGTGGTCTAGCCCAATATTCATGGTCAGAAAACAATAAAACAAGGGATAATGAGGAAGAAAAATGTGGGTTGTGTATTTTGCTAGAAATTGAAGTATCCTACATTTGCTTAGTATATAATGAAAATGATTTTCTGTATCTGATCAGGATTGATTTTGCCACCACAGTGATTTGGTTAAAAGCTCTATGTAACCAAGAACAATGAACATCACCTGTAGCTAAGTTCATTTGACCAACTTGTGCTCGGGTTAAGGTATTGAAGTTTGTATAACAAAGGGAGTTTCAACTTTGGGGTTCCAGGCAAAGTTATGCTTACTTGTGTTATCAGGATGAAAGATGATATCGTTCTGTCTTCACTGGATAGCCAACCTTCTAGGCAAGGTTGGCACAGATTACAGTTGCGCTCCCTAAGTTTTTTTTGTGGTGGAAAGAAGCCCTGTGTGTTGGGACTCCTTCCTCATCTCAAAGCACCAGCCCTTCGAGGGCAATAACAGCAAAAGTGTTATTGGGCACCCTTGCTATCTAAATTACAAAAAGCATGTGAAAGACCGCCTGCTCTTTCTTCCTCCAGGTAGTGTTGAACTTCTCTTCAAACACTTGTACCCTTCCCAGGCTTACCCAAGAAGGGTGTTTGGTGTAAGAATCTGTTAAGCACTGCTGATGTAGGCAGGCCATATCTCCATTTGTCAGTAGGGTTGGTTGGTTAACACCAGCATAAGACTCTGGTCTAGCTCCTCCACCCCTACTCCCTCTTCAAATCAAATTATTCCACTCTTACCTTCCAGGTTCCATATGGTGGAATGATCTTGCATTATCATGCTGGAAGTCTATGGTCGTTATCCAATTCTCTCTTGTCTTTTCAATGAGTAGTTGCTGGGATGGAGAATAAATCTTAACCCTCTGTTTTGTCAGTACAGTACTTTTTCATACAGCTTTCACTTGGAATTGATCTCGGGTACAAGCAAAGGACATAACACCGGGGAATGCAGATCAACTGAAATCTTTCATAGTTGTATCAGCAAATTTAGGGTTATAGCAAACCACTTCCTTGTTATCAAGAACCCCCTAATAATCTGTGATAACAGGAAAGAAAGCTGGCAAGGGAAAATGCGATATTGTTCCATTTTTTGCTCCTACAAATGCATCCTCCTCTCTTCAAACACTTCTCAGAAGAGGATATAATAGTATAAGGCTCATAGGAGGCATTTCCCAAGAAGTTGCTTGAGACTTCTATTTAGTGATTCTAATTTTCTGGGTGGGGTGTGACAGATTTTACCTGCTAGCCAGTACTTCTGGGCTCTGTCAAGGGGATGGTGAGCTCAGTACAGTAACCCTCATTGTTCGTGGTGTGGCATGGGAGAAACACTCTTTTGGTAGGTTCTCAGAAAGAAACAATTTAGCATGGCTTTTTTCTCACGGTTGTGTTTCAGTGTCCCTAGATCATTAAGTTACTGTACTTCTTAAATGGAGACATCCTCTTGTTCAGCTTCATTGAGGGTTGCATCTATATCCATATGCCTCTCTTAATAGTAGGGATCGCAGTGGTAGACACACATGTGGCTTTTTTGTACCAGAGATAATTGAATCTGTAGTACTGTATTGTATTTGGTTTCTAAGGATAGAATGTCAATAGGTTTTTTCAGATATATTTGAAACTAAACATGATAGTTGATCCATTAATACCAATGAATAGGTAAAGTTGCTTTTTGAAAGGTCCTTTTAGATAATTTTTATAGCAAGATCATGATCAATTCTGTTATATGATTATACAAAGTAAGGAAAGAATGTATGAAATATTTTCACTAGTTTATTTTTTTCCAGCTGCATCCTGAGCTGTGGGAGACTGAAAATTAAGTTTATAAGTTTGCTGCTTTTCAATGATAGCATAAAATCTATAAAAACCAGTTTTATGAATAGAACTTACCTGGCAGTTATATATACATAGCTTCAAGACCTACTAAGAGGAGATGGAACCGCGACGAACGGTCTCGTTCTTTCTCTCCCGTTCTAGCAGTTATGAACCTTGTCCGTCGGAGGATGATTTCGACTCCGTGCCTGTGAAAAGGACGAAGCCTGCTGCCGAAGATACGAGTGTTATTCGTCAGCCCCCCCCTTCGGGTCCGCAAGACCCAGCTGATGTTGCTAAATCCTTTATGTCTGTCATGCAGGAACAACTTTTGACTTTAGTACAAGCCTTTAGCCGCCCTCACGCCCAGTCTGACAGACGTAAAGACGACTCGTTGCCGATTAAGAAGTCTGCTTCTAAGAGAGAACGGAGTTCTTCTTTAAAGAGAACTTCTCCGTCTCTACGCCAGGATGAGGAATGTGTGCTTTCGCCAGGCGATACTTCTTCGCGATACCAGGGCGATACGTTTTCTCGTTCTCGATACCGGGACGATACCTTATCGAACGACGCTGCTTCTCGTTCTCGATACCAAGACGATACCGCCTCCCGTTCGCTTCGACACGACGATACCTCCTCTCGTTCGCTTCGCCACGACGATACCTCCTCTCGTTCGCTTCGCCACGACGATACCTCCTCTCGTTCACGACGCCACGACGATACCGACCCTAGTTCTCGACGCCACGACGATACCGCCTCTCGTTCACGACGCCACGACGATACCGCCTCTCATTCTCGCCGCCACGACGATACCGCCTCTCATTCTCGCCGCCACGACGATACCGCCTCTCGCTCTCGACGACAGAACGACGCTGCCTCTCGTTCTCGGTCCCAGGGCGATACCACCCTGCCTCTTCGGGACGATACTGCCTCTCGTTCCAAGGATTCTTCTAGCGCGGGACTCCAGTATGCAACCCGTCTTTTGCAGGATGATGCCTTTGATTTGCCCTTTTCGGGTTCTAAGGATCCTTCTCTTTCGAAGGATATTGCAGATGTGGATCAGGCCCTCGAGGATGTTTCTGATGACGATGATAATCCTGCCGACGCTGTGGGAGATTACAAAGTTCTCTCTCGCTCCCTTCTTGAACTTTTTGGAGAGGAATTCCAACCTGCTGCCCCTCAATCTCCTCAGTCCCAATTTAACAGAAAGAAGGCCAAGAAACAGTCGGCCTTCATCAAGATGAAGCTGTCTATCTCCGCAAAGAAGGCTCTCACGAAGATTGATGACTGGATGATGGAGAGGAGACAAACAGTTAAGACTTCCTTCTCGTTTCCACCAGCTCGTCTTGCTTCAAGAGCGGGTATGTGGTATGCAACTGGAGAACCTTTGGGTCTGGGAGTGCCTTCCTCCTCCAAGGGTGACTTCTCTGGTTTAGTGGACTCTGCTAGAAGGCATGCTCTCAACTCAGCCAAGGTCATGTGGTCATTGTCGGAGCTGGATCATCTCGTCAAAGGTATTTTTAGAGCCTTTGAGGTTTTTAGTTTCCTAGACTGGTCGCTTGGGACTCTCGCAAGGAAAACTGAACAGATGGATGGATCTAGGGACCTTACCAGCATTAAGTCCTGTATGGATAAGGCCCTCAGAGATGGGGCGAATGAGTTGGCTGCTCTGTTCTCAGCTGGGGTCCTAAAGAAGAGAGCTCTGCTTTGCTCTTTTGCTTCTAGGTCTGTTACCAATGCTCAAAAGTCTGAGCTTCTTTACGCCCCCCTCTCTCAACATCTTTTTCCCGAGTCCCTGGTTAATGACATTACGCGTTCTCTGGCCCAAAAAGCCACCCAAGACCTTTTATCTCGTTCTGCTCGTAAGCCCTTTGCAGCCCCTCCTTCTTCTTTGAAACGGGAGGAAAGGAGATTCCAGCAGCCCTTTCGGGGCAGGACTACTTCAAGATCAGATTTTAGAGGGAGAAGGCAAGATTCAGGACCAAGATCTACCAGGGGTTCTTTCAGACCTCGCTCCAGGAAATGAAGTTCGTCTCCTCCAGACAGTAGGCGCAAGACTGTCAGGTTTTTGGCAGTCCTGGAAGAGGAGAGGGGCGGACACCTGGTCCCTCTCAGTCATCAAGGAAGGATACAAGATCCCCTTTCTGAAAAAACCTCCTCTCGCAGATGCTCCGCTGGCCTTAGTAGCCCGGTACTCAGATCCTGGGAAACAGAAGGCTCTAGTAGACCTTGTCAACCAGATGCTAGACAAGGGGGCGATAGAACCGGTTCGGGATCTAGTCTCCCCAGGCTTTTACAATCGCCTGTTTCTGGTCCCCAAGAACTCGGGCTGATGGAGACCCGTCCTGGATGTCAGCGCTCTCAACGTATTTGTGGAGAAGACAAAGTTCTCCATGGAGACGACTCAGTCGGTGCTGGCGTCAGTACGTCCAGGGGACTGGATGGTGTCCCTCGACTTGCAGGACGCATATTTCCATGTCCCCATCCATCCGACTTCGAGGAAGTACCTGAGGTTTGTAATGGAGGGCAAGTGCTTCCAATTCAGAGCTCTTTGCTTCGGTCTCAGCACGGCTCCTCAAGTCTTCACCAGGGTAATGGCGAATGTGTCAGGTTGGCTGCATCAGGAAGGGATAAGGATATCCTTCTATCTGGACGATTGGCTGATTCGTTCACGATCGAGGGAGAAATGTCTGGAGGATTTACGGAAGACTTTTATGATGGCTCAGGATCTAGGCCTGGTCATCAACAGGGAGAAGTCTCAGATCAGACCGAATCAGACTATTCTCTATTTGGGGATAGTTCTGAATTCAGTTCTTTTTCGGGCTTCTCCCTCTCAGGAAAGACAGACCAAGTGTCTCGTAAAAGTCAGAACTTTCCTGGACAAGAAGAGATGCACAGCGAAGGAGTGGATGAGTTTGCTGGGGACTCTATCCTCCCTCGAACTGTTTGTCTCTCTGGGGAGACTCCACCTAAGGCCTCTTCAGCACTTTCTTTCGAAGACATGGAACAGAAAGATGCAGGAAGACTCCTTTTCCTTCCCCATTCCAATAGAAGTCAAGACTCTCTGAAGTGGTGGCTGGACCCAACCTTGTTAGGGGAAGGGATCTCCTTACACAAGAAGAACCCAGACCTAGTGTTGTTTTCAGACGCATCAGAGTCAGGCTGGGGGGCAACACTAGGAAGCAAGGAGGTCTCAGGCTATTGGGAAGGAATTCAGCTGGGATGGCACATCAACAACAAGGAGCTGATGGCCATTTTTCTGGGGCTAAAGGCCTTCAAGGACTTGGTGTCTGGGAAGATTGTGGAGGTCAACTCAGACAACACCACAGCTCTTGCTTACATCAGGAAGCAAGGAGGGACTCACTCTGTCTCTCTTCGAGACAGCAAGAGAACTCCTTCTTTGGGCGAAGGAGAACAGGATAAGCCTGCTGACGAGGTTTGTTCAGGGACAGAAGAATGTGAGGGCGGACATGCTCAGCAGGAAAGGGCAGGTCCTTCCCACAGAATGAACCCTCAACCAACAGGTCTGTCAGAGTCTCTGGAGGCTGTGGGGGAGACCCCTCATCGATCTTTTCGCCTCCAATTTATCCAAGAGGATCCCCATCTATTGCTCCCTAGTTCCGGACAGAGAGGCAATAGCAGTAGACGCCTTTTTGATGGATTGGACGGGGCTGGACACTTATGCTTTTCCCCCGTTCAAGATCATCAATCTGGTAGTCAGGAAATTCGCCCTCCTCGATTCGGGACGGATGATCCTGATAGCTCCGTTCTGGCCGATGAGGGAATGGTTCACGGAGGTGGTGGACTTGTTGATGGACTTTCCAAGAAGCCTCCCTGCAAGTCCAAATCTGCTCAGACAACCCCACTTCGAGAGATATCATCAAAACCCCCTCGCTCTCAATCTGACTGCCTTCAGACTATCGAGAAGCTCGTCAGATCGAGAGGCTTTTCAGCGCAAGCTGCGAAAGCTATCGCCAGAGCGAGGAGGGTCTCTTCGCAGAGGGTCTACCAGTCCAAGTGGGAGACTTTTAGGGCTTGGTGTAGGAAGCACAAGATTTCCTCATCCACTACCTCTGTGAGCCAGATTGCGGAGTTCTTGTTGTACCTCAGACAGGACGCTAAGCTAGCTGTGTCCACTATCAAAGGGTACAAAAGTATGCTCTGTTCCGTCTGTCGGCATAGAGGCTTGGACTTGTCTCGCGACAAGGACTTACATGACCTCTTGAAGTCTTTTGAGACGACCAAGCAGACCCAGTTAAAGCCCCCTTCTTGGAACCTTGATGTGGTTCTTGAATTTCTGTGCACCAAGAGATTTGAGCCCATCTCACAGGCTCCCCTTAGGGAGGTTACCAAGAAGACCCTCTTTCTTTTGGCCTTAGCAACAGCTAAAAGAGTTAGTGAAGTCCATGCAATTGAAAAACAGGTAGGCTTCAATCTGAATGGGGCAGTTTGTGCCTTGAGATTAGACTTTCTCGCTAAGAACGAGAACCCTTCTAAGCCCTGGCCGAGGACCTTTGAGGTTCCTAACTTGACCAACCTAGTGGGTCAAGAGCAAGAGAGGCTGCTCTGTCCAGTACGAGCCCTCAAGACCTACTTGTCTCTCACAAAAAGTGTGAGAGGCTCTTCTAGCTCCCTGTGGTGTTCTGTGAAAGATCCTCAAAAGCCCCTTTCCAAGAACGCTTTATCCTTTTTCCTGAGGGAAGTGATAAGAGAAGCGCATCTCTTGTGTGAGGAGGAACACTTCGGACTTTTAAAAGTGCAAGCTCACGAAGTGAGGGCCATTGCGACCTCGCTTGCTTACCGCAAGAACATGTCGCTCCGTCAAATTATGGATGCGACATTCTGGAGGAGCAACTCTGTGTTCGCCTCTCATTACCTCAGAGAGGTGAGGGTGGATTATGAGAAATGTTATACCTTGGGACCATACGTAGCTACGGCTTCTGTATTAGGCAAAGGAGTTACTACCTCCCCTCAACCTTAGTTTTGTTTACTTGTACATAGGTTGGTGTATTTTTTATTGGTTGTCTGAGGGCTTCGACTTGTCACCTCAGTCTAGTTAGATTATTTTTATCTACTTTGCAAATGTTAGGTGGTTGGTTTGGTAAAGTTGCGGTTTTTTATTTTGGGCAATAGGTAGTCCTGAAGTCTAGTCAGATTGTTGGTCTCACCCCGTTGACAGACTCGATTGAGTGTTTTTCAGCACTGCAGGTCACATCCTGGCTGACACTCCTAAGGGAAAGCGACTCAAGAGGCAGGAACCTTTGAAGTCAGCTACCTTAGCAGGTAAGGAATCAAGGTGTTTATTTATCCTACAACCTTTTTGGTTGTTTCCCCAACGATGTTACTGTCTATCACCCTCCTCCAAGTGTGTTAATCAGCTATGTATATATAACTGCCAGGTAAGTTCTATTCATAAAAATGGAGTTTTTATGATAAAACAAAGTTTTGTGAATACTTACCTGGCAGTTATATATACATTCAAAGGCCCACCCACCTCCCCTCAGGAGACATGTCGGGCATAGATGAACTGAAGAACAGAAAACGGGAATGATTCCTCCTACCACCCTTTAACGGGTGTTACCACCCAACCACCACAAGGCGGTTGCCTAGTTTTAGAAAAATTCTGCCGAAATAGAGATAATTAGCTATGTATATATAACTGCCAGGTAAGTATTCACAAAACTTTGTTTTATCATAAAAACTCCATTTTCCTGTATTAGCTTGAATATTCAAGGTAAGCGTAATAGAGAACACTTTTTGTTAAGATTTAAATGGTAGAATGAATAATTCTTGTATTGGCCCTTTTATGAATTATGATGAGTATAGATTGTTATCGGATTGCATTAGGACAGGTAGCTTAAGTTTATGGATTGGGTTTCAAGTTTTAATTTAGAAAATTTGATTCATAATCAGTTATTCCAGACAGAATATTCTTGGTTGTAGATTAGTTGGAGTGTTTTCATTCGGTACTGCGTTGACAATGTTTATTTAAACTAATTCTAGATTTTACCAAATGAAGGGAGTTGAAGGTTTTAAGTGCTCTCGTTAGGAGACTAAAGTTCAGGTATTAGATTATTAAAAATAAAGGTTGGATTTGATTGGCGATGATAATGTAGGATTTCCAGTGTGTTCCTGCGCAAATACAAACTAGTCCTAGGAGTATGGTTTCAGTTTGGCTGGAACTCGGCTGTTAAGATTTATAATGAGGTGTCGGTTGTTACTGGTGTGTGTCAGCGAGGCTCTGTCCCCTCGCCAGCACACCAAGAATCCACTTTGACTAAAGCCACCGAGTCGTATACACGTAAGCTCAGTGTCTCCTTATCTTGATTGTGTGCTGTTACTTTTTTTTTCTTTCTCTTTACAAAGTGAAAGTGTGCTTGTGATGGTGAACATACAAGCCTTCTTAGGGGTTGCTGGATATGTGTGTGGAACCTTCATGAGCAGGAGCTATGTGGGTCCCCATTCATTGTGCTCCTCTGGCATGGGGCATGACTGTTCAGTGTTCCTCCTGCAACGAGTGTAAGGATTGGCCATCAGGGCTGCTGTGGATAATGTATAGCAAGAAGAAGAAAATGAAGCTGAAACAAAAACGCTCGCCTCTGGGGTCATCCTCAAAAAGTACCATGCTCCGAAACCCTCCTCCAGGTGTGGTGACAGAGAGATGGTAGTTGTAATTTCATAGGTAAGCTGTAAGAGAGATAGTGGCAGCTGGTTACCCAGAAGAGGCAGCTATTCCCTGCCCTTTGCCTGATAATGAGCCTCAAACTTGAGTTAACAACCATGCTAAGGAAATGACCTTAAGGACACGCTAGCCTTCCGTGGACTTAGATGATGTCCCCTCAAAGCATAAATTACTGTAAATCCTGAGTATTTACAGACCGGTATCTTCTTTGCCTGCCACATGTGCAGAGGAAATTCTTAATGTAAATCCCTCCCTGTCTCTATTCCCAGTGGCTCAGGTTGTTTTATGGTACGAGAAAGTATATCGGCCTCCACGTACCCATACCAGAGGGCAGTCTCCAGTTACAGAATGCCCGTAAGGTTCAGATTGCTCACCTGTTTGCGACTAACCGTGCAGGTACTGGCCTAGCAGTAAAAAGTTGCTAGCATGTACCCAAAGGTACATGCATGCTTTGAACAAGGCGGGACCCTCAGAGTAGGTTATCTCAATGGGGAGGTCTTCACAAGATCATCAGTTGCTGCAAGGACAGGATCATTGTCTACGCCATGATTCCCTAATGGTCTCGTGAATGCAGTCTCCAGACCATGGTATTGAATCTTTCAGCTTCGTCTCTGTGGGGTTCCCTCCATCCCGCCAGAGGGTTGTGGTTCTCTCGAGTAGTTATTTTTTTTCTCAGCTGAATTTATTGTAATTTTTTTTTTTTTTTTTGTTAGTTTTACGCTGCCGCTCTTCTCCCGTTGGTGTCGGCTGGGGAAGGGAGTGCGCAGTCGTCCTTATTTTGTGTCTGTTCTCTTAGTGGACACCTTTCCCGTCCATGAACCAGGTGCTCCTCCCAAGTGAGTGTGAGGGTGTGTGGGTTTTTTTTTTTTTTTTTTTTTTTTTTTTTTTTTTTTTTTTTTTTTTTTTTTTTTCTCTCTCTCTCTCTCTCTCTCTCTCTCTCTCTCTCTCTCTCTCTCTCTCTCTCTCTCTCTCTCTCTCTCTCTCTCTCTCTCTCTCTGGGAGAGTCTGCTGTCAATATATCATCACTTTTCTGTTCCCCTGCACCCGCGGCAGCTCCTGATCATCAGCTAACCTCGAGGAACTAGCTCCGGCTACGTTTTCTCTGGTAACGCTCGATGCAGACCTTCCATTTGAACAAGGCTTGTTGATGAAAAGCACGGGCAGAAACAAGAGGGGATCACAGGAAACACAATCTCCGCATGGATTCGTAGGGTCACTGACTTTGCTCTGAATCCCGATCCTCCTCCAGCATGTCGTCTCAGAGCCCACGATGTCGGGCGTAGCTATATGTCTGGCGGGCAAGAAGTACTACTCTATGATGCTGTTAAATGCCAAACTACGTTCACCGACCTCTACCTGCAAGGCGTGACACACAGGAATCTCTATACGTTTTCTATCGGTCCTGTGATTGATGCACAACAGCTGGTTTAGTACCTCAAGCTCCTTAATGGATAAGTAGCAGAAGGTTGAGGGCATTGATTACCCAGGTTTTAGTCTTGAGTGAATGAAAGGGAAAGTCTGGCTTGTTCCCTTTTTTCATCCTCCCCTCTCGGGAAAATCAGCATCCTGGGTCCCCTGCACAAGCTAACCTCAAACCTCTGCAGGTAAACCATTGCTCCCTTGTGTATCCTAGTATTGTCCTAATACTGTTGCGCCCTCATACCCTGGTGAGGTGGTATTGGGAATGTCTGTATCCTCGGTTATTCCCTCCAAGTCTCAGAATAACCTTTACCTTGACAGTCACATTGCTAGTTTCTCACCACACACAGCTTACGTAGACCGCAGACCATGCTTAGCAGGTTTAGCGAGGTGTTAGGGTCTCCTTATTGTCACTCTAATCTCTGCACAATAGGGAGTACCAAAAAGCCAGATTGGTAGGGACATCCACCTCCTAATGGGTAAGTCACCCCTATTAAATAGCGTTGGTTTGTATTCCAGTTATGGAACAAATGACAAATTCGGAGGTAATTTGTAGTTTTCCTAATGATACAAACCTTTGCTGTTTAAACATGCTTGCCCGCCAACCCTGTCCCCCTTGAAGTCCTACCTCCAAGCAAAGTGAGCTCAATCACAGGTGTGTGAGTAAGAGGGGTAGCAAGCTACTCCCCCTACAGTCCTCTAACTAGTGGGATGGGTAGTTAACCCTCGCTAAATTTTAATGGCTCATCCTTTCAGCTTCGCCAAAAGTAATACCCCTATTAAATAGCAAAGGTTTGTATTGTTAGGAAAAATACAAATTACCTCTGAATTTGTCATATTGCTGATGGGTTTATATAAGAAATGTATTTTACAATCCTAATATCAATAAAGATATCTGTGAATGGTATACAGTACTTCCAAATCACTTGAGGAATACAGTAAAAGACTGTCATGATCCTATGATGATATTTTTATTAATTCTTGGGGTTGTAGGATAGATGTCTTAACCTAAGCCATTGATTGTTATTAGATCATTAAATACAGTATGTAACCTTAGGGATAGATTCCTATAAAGCACCAAAATCAGGGAGTTTGCAATTGAGAGTCATTCCGACTCTTGTTACAGATTCGGTGGTAGTCAAAACAATAGCTAATTTGTTAGTTGGATGTTTAATGAAATTGGTAATTCGATTAGGCAATGATAGGTTGATCTTTATCAAAGGCACGACTGGGGAGCCAATGGTGAATAAAGTCAGGATAGTATAATTAATGGATAAGGTTGGGTAGATTTCACATTGATTTTAGGGTAACATTGGTTAATCATCGACAAAAGACACTTATTGTATTGTTGTTCTCTGTTTATGAACGTTTAAGATGAAGTATGCCCAGGAAGTCAAGAACAATAACGTTGAATAAGCTTGTCAATGAACTAATCGAGACTAGGTTAGTGAATCAGTGTGTGTGATAAGTTTTTCCATAGTTTAAGGCAAGAAAAGTAAGATGGTGAAGATGGGTATAATAAGCTGGATTATTTCTATTATAAAAGTCATGAACATGTCTAGTTTGTCATATTTCCACTATTTTATATTTATTACATTAGAATATTTAATATTGGTTATAGTTTATAGTGCAGAAATTTTTACTGAAAGTATGGTCTTAATATTGAACTGTTAAGTAAAATATTTGAATCGCAGGTATTTTTGTATAAGTAACATATTTTGTTTATTTTTCAGAATAGAATCATCAAAAAATTTTTCATATGCACAAATTATAGCGAGACAGTCCTAATGACATCAAGATGAAGATCAGCATCAAATAATCTGGGATTTACTGCAGAAGATTTCCAAGTTTCCCTGGAAGACGAAATAATAGATTAATTTTATTCATTTCTAATTTCAAAGCGAATACCAAATCATCTCAACTCAAGCAGCCACAATATCATTAAATTTTTCTGGAATATCAAAATACCCTTATGAGAAATATTACAGGGCTGCAAAATATTTTGAAAGGCTCATTTGACAAGAGAATTGAGATTTTAGGGGTTTGTGTTACAATGTCACTCCATTATATCCTATAGGTTCAATAGCACTCACTAACTGAAGATAAAAAATATATTACAGTAAAGTAATAAATCTTTTTACAATGATATTAATGGATTATTTCAAGTTTATCAAGGTGTCTTTATTTCTTGAAGTCATGAATCAAATATCAAAGCTATCAACTTTTATAGTCAGTCTGGTAGCAAGTATTTTATTTGCTCTTGATCTCTACAAACTTGGTGCATATAAAGCTGTTTGTTTCTACACAAATACAAACCATTGTCCTTTACTATAGGAGAATAGATAGTAGCGGAGCTAGAGCATGGCATTTAAAATAACGAGGTGTAACCATCCGACAAGTAGCAGGGAGGCGGCTGCCTACCCTACCAGCTCATTGCTATATACTTAGATCTCAGCCATTAGTGAAAGAAAGCTCACACCTCACTGACTGGAGGTAATATTTGGCAGGATTTTACTATTTCTTACTTTTTCTTTTCCATTGTGTTTTTTTGTGTGATTGCTTTCTTCAAGAAAGCCTCCTGTTATGCTGATAAGTCTGGAAGTACTGCCTAAGACCTGCGGTACTGTTCTTTCACGGGTGCCTTTGATGTTGATCCTCATCTGTTGTGTCCTCGGTATTGAGGTCATACCTGTTCCCAAGTTTCCCCTTGTGATAATTACCTTTATTTCCCTTGCAAATAAACTATGGTAATTGGGGCCACCTAGTGAGAACCAGGGATTTTGGGTAGGGAAAATTTTCTGCCGAATTGATAAATAATGGTAAAACTAACCTTTTCTTTTCTATACAGTATTCTCTGTGACGCATAGTAAATCCACAAAAAGTTGCACAAAATATGGGGGATCCTAGGTAAAACTTCAGAAGTATGATGCACTCAATATTAAAAGAAAATATCTACATTGCAAGAGCATGTGAAAAGCTACGCAAAAGGTATACTGTATTTTTATGAGAAATTGAACGAGGTTACGTAAGCACAATCACTTCCAATTACAGTTTATTGGCCGAGAGCTGTGACATCATTGATGTAATGGTTTCATAACCAATTACGAATGATTTCAGTCAAAAACAGTTTTACAGTGGTTTCAGTGGAGTAATACAGTTACCGCATAACGTCCACTGGTATCTGTGTTTGACTGAATACTTCAAATAATAAAAAAAAAAAAAAATGGCGTTCAGTTCATTTGTTGTTGTAATGTGTTGGATGCCAGTCATGGAGTTCAATGAATTTAAAGTATTTTCCCCCAAATTTAGAATAATTTCTGCAAACTTAGGATATTACCCCTGAATTTAGGATAATTTCCCCGAGTTTAGGGCAATGCCTGCTCTTTTGGCCACTTCCGTGTAATAGCCGAGTTTCACGGTACTCCTGGTGTAGTGAATCATTTTTTAAAAGTTCATTGTGTTATCCTTAAAGGGTTAGTGTTCCAAGTGCGGTTCTGACTTAGTTTTTAAGGAAGACCAGCGCATCTACTGCAACGCTTCTGTAAAGATTGAGAAGATGAAAAGTGACATAGGTGTCAATCATAAGGTAAGGAATAAGTTATTTACTTTATCATAATGTAAGGATTTATTTGTAATTTACATTTAGTTTGCGACCTAAGAAGGGGGTCCTCGGGCCTTCCCCCAGGCTATGGGTTGTGATCCGGGAAGGGGGTCCGGGGGCTTGCCCCTCCTACGAGCCCTCTTCCCCATCCTTCTTTGGACTTGTTATCACTTCAGCAAGCGGATTACCCTCTCCCTTGAAGGAGCTCACCTCCTGAGCATGACACTTAAAACATGCTTGCCAGGTTACTTCGGAACCTCTGCGTGATCTTTCCTCTCACAAGGAGGATTCTAGTCCTGCCTTTCAGAGGAGCTCTCTCTCATCCTCCATGGATGACTCTTCACCCAGACTATATACTCCAAGGACTTCTCAGCATCCAGATCCTCACCCTTACGCTCTTCCAGATGACTAGCTTCCTGAGTGAGCTCTTCATCGTATCGTCAGTCTCGTGTTAGACCTTCACCTCACAGTTTCAGATGTGCTTTCAGACGAGCTTCTCCTGTATCTTCTCTTGAAGTCCAGGTTCTTGCTTCTCGTGCCTTGAGCGTTCTTTCTAGCGCTTCAAATGATCTTGCTCTTCTTAGGCATAGAACATCTTGTTTTGCTAGACATTCTACCTCTGGAAACTCTGCCTCCCTTCGCCACACACATCGTGACCGATCTTCTAGATGGTTAGTTTGAGAAGCTCCCGATCGCCTTGGCAACTGCCCGAAAGTCAGGTTTTATCTTGTCAGGCCTCGTCACTTGCGCCACATGTCCCTCAAGCTCTCATCTCCTTGCTTCACTTCGGGCAAACAAAGTACTTCCAGACGTTCCCCTCTTTTAAAGAGCGAGCAAGCAATCTTACACTTTCCGCGTTGGAGAATGGAGAAGTGTGCTCACCCAGCTTGCACTCTGTATTAAACAATCTTTCGTCATTAGAGGACAACAATCGCTCTCTTCACGATTGTAGGTGATATCCCTTGTCCAATCGCTGCAAGCCTTCTTTGATAGAACAAGATTCTTGCTTTTCACCTGTTTATTCTAGACATGAAAGTCGTCACCATCAGCGAATGTATGCTTCTTCAAGGCATTCTCTTGCAGATCATCACCAATGTTTGTCACTTGTTTACCGCAGGGACTTTATTGTTTACCGCAGGGACTTTTCTTTAGTAGAGATAAGTCTGGGTAAAAGAGCCCCTCTAATCTTGCGTATCCAGACGAAACAGTAAAGCCACGTTCTGAGTCGAATTCTGAGTAAGCAGACCTATGCCTACAAGGCTCTCCAGACACCTGTCATAGGCTCATCCTAGTCTTGCCAGAAGTGACCAATTGCCTCCTTCTGCAAGGCATACAACAGGTAAGCCTTCCCCATAGGTACTTTCCCATTCAGAAGAGTCACAATCTCTCCCAAGCAAGGTTGGGGCTCCCGGGAGGGAGGATCCCGCTTCTCAAGTCTCTGTCTCCCAGCATTGTCCATGTTAAACTAAATACTAAAAGGCGTAACGGACAGCATTCCTGTCACTTCCTCCAGAGGTTTGTTTTCTCTGAGAGATGCCTTTGGTGGAGAACTATTGGCTCTAGCCAATTGAGTGCTCTGAAGAACATCCCCTCCAGCAAAGAGGAAGAAGACCGATTCTCGATTCATCAGCCACCCTATAGATGAAAGGACAACAGGAAACTCAGGAACATTGGCTAACAACCTCTCCTTTCTTGGTAGGCACCTATAATAGCAGAGACGCCAAGACTGCTCCTTGGGAAGCCTGTCCTCAGGATCCAATACTTTCCTGTTGGTGTAAGTTGTAAGAGTTATGGAGTAAGAGACTTCAGCTTGAACTTCTCGTCGTTCTGGAGACGATGATCCCAAAAAAGAGAACTTCAAGTCTGAGTTGGAGGGTTCTGAAGGAGACCTCGCCTAGCTGCATTCGAAAAGTGAATGACCTCTGAGAGGCAGTATTATCATCTCCGAAAGGCAAGACAGTGGTGATAGACCTTTTTTGCACCCCCAGTTCTGCCAGACAAAAACTCGAGATTCCATGGCTGGTTTTGGTCAAGGGATTCCCTTAGGGGAGGGACTCCTCCCACTAGATCATGGCAGCCTTCTCTCCACAACTTGAGTACTATCATAGGCAGGAGGCCCTTCTCCTCTTCCACTTAATCCGGCAGTGGCATCGCTAATTATCAGGATGCTCTTCAGAACAGCTAACGGCAGTCCCAATTTCCATCTCAACAGCAGAGGTGTTGTGCATGGCCATGACGGCCATTGCAAAAAGGCAGGTGGCTAACTGGATTGACCTCTCGTCTGGCGCCACCAGCTTCTAGGTAGACACCGAGGATCTTGCCAACCCACCCAAGAAACAGGCCCTTAAGAGCATTGTCCTAACGGGGACCATGACAGTGGAATTTCTTTGGAACCAGGCTGCCAACCAGTGGGCAATGTGGGTGCTTGAGCATCGAGACGCGGTGACCCCTCGTTTCCCTAAACACATCAGTCATGCGGAGGAACTTACCTTCCGTAACTCATCCTTCAAGGACCCATCACTCTCCTCCGGCAGAGATAGAGGCATAGGACTCCATCCTCCAGAGAACGGTATCCTTTCTCTAGTCCCAACCTTCAATGTCAGGTCAAGGGGAACCTTCGTTCAACCAGCCCAAAAACATGCTGAAAAGAGGAGCATAACCTGAATTATCCATCCTCAAAACCCTTTCTGCAGTGTTTCCCCTCTTGACAGAACCAGGGTCAGGGAAGAGGTATGGGGGAAGGGGAGAGAAAAATGCCTTTGCTGTGAAAGGCATTCCCCCCCCATTCTACCATCCGTTGGGGGATGCCTACAGGCTAATTGGGGGAGTTGTTTCTACAGTGGAAAGATGGACGGTGGAGCTTCTCCAGTCTGCATATATCCTCCCATTCATCAGCTCTCCCCTCTCTCTAATTCATCCTTCGGCGTCATCATTCTTATTTTGCTAGCGGGCAGCAGAAGATCTTGCCCTACAGAAAGAAGTACAGAGCATGTTGCCAAAGGGTGCATTTTAAGAGGTCGACTACCGCTCCTCAGTCTTCTTCAGTCAATGCTTTTCTGTAAGGATGGTGTCTGGAGACTGGTCATCGGCCTCTTAGCTCTCATCAACTTCATCTGCTCAGCACCCTTTAAGATGGAGACAGCAGCCACGGTCAGGCAAGCAGCAAGTTCGCAGGATTACAAGGGGACTGGATCTAAAGATGCCTACTTGCAGATGCCAAGGCTTTAGACTAAAGTGAAACATATTTCTTATTCAGAGGAAATTTCTATGCTTATTAGGAGTTTTGAGCAGACCCAGCCTCCATTTTAGGTGATCCTTCCTTCCAGGAACGTGATAAAGGGAGCACCCTACGAACCGATGAGGTGAGCTTTGGACATGGATGTCACTTTGAAGACTGTTTTCATGCTCGCTTTAGCTTCAGCTAAACGTGTTAGCGAGCTGCATGGTGGCTCTCCTCCAACATCACCCATTCAAGGGAGTGGAGCAGGTCTCTCTCTCTTACGTTCCAGATTTCATCGTGGAAACTTGGAACCTGTCTGTGTCCAATTCCTGATTTCTATCTTGACGAGTTATAAGTTCGGAATGTCTAGGACTATGAGACCACGGCTACAGCACCTTTCTGTTATTAAGGGAAGAACCAAGAAGATCTCCAGGAATACAATCTCTTTCTGGTTGAGGGAAGTGATCTCTCAAACTCGCTCTGGGTTTTTCGCAGAAGAATCACAAGTTAGAGCTCACGACATGAGAGGCATCAGCACTTCTCTGGCATTCAAGAGGAATTGGTGGTCCAGGTTCTCCAACTAGGAAGCATCAAAAGACCTTCACCACCCACTACCTGCGGGATGTGACTCACAGGTCCCTAGACATGTTTACTGCAGTACCTGTTGTAGCTTTTTAGCAGGTGGTATAAACTGACATGGCTTCTCTACAGGACCAGTAAATGTGAGTTGAGAGCTGAGGTTACGTATAAGATTGGAATGAAAATAAAGAATGACTTGCCTTTTCTTTTTCATTTCAATCTTCCCCTTCCTTGGGATACAGCATCGGAAGACTGGACTCTATTTCTCAGTCATGTAAGCCCAGACTGCTTGTAGCTATTCTGTACTCAAGCATGGGAGTTTTCTTCTCACTCCTTATGAGGGAAGAGTGATGTAGCGAGGCAAAGCCATAATCATAAGACAAGTCTTCAAGTTGTTACATCTTCAAACCCATTACTTACCAGGCTTACTACATGAAGTACGCTGGCTCAAGTTCAACACTTTTAACAGCCAGACTCATGAAACATGCTGGTTTTCCTGCAGTAGTTCACGAGGTGTAAAGAACCCTTACTCTTATGCATATAGATTCGAGTTTCAGGTTTCCTGGGGGTAAGCTTCCAGCCAGTTGGAAAAGAACGATGGGTTGTATTCGTGTAGGAACAAGATCACAAATTTTTTAATTTGTATTTTTCCTAACTATACAAACCTAAATCCTTTACTCAAACTTGCAAGCCATCACCAGCCCCTGTGAAAGTCTCAGGCTTTGTTCAATGAGCCGGCTGGAGGGCAGTCGCCTCCCCTCTACCGATAGTTAATTACCTGTTGCTTGTTTAGTTCTCTTTATCGTCTTAATTGATGTGTTTAAGCTTTGCTCTTGTCTATTCTCCTATAGTAAAGGACAAAGGTTTGTAGAATTAAAAGAAAAATGTGATGCTATTTTTTTCTAGTAAATTCTAAATGCCCAAGATTTAATTTGAGAATTAGTTTCAGATCTACATTTATGAGCTGCCTTGACTTTCTAATTAAAATTCAATTACAATTTCATAATCATTTAGTTATTTGTTCCAAACTAGTTGGCAAATATGAATATACCGATGATTAATTCATTCCCAATATAGGTAATGTTAAATGGATTGGTTTCATATTACATATTGTGATGTTTTTTTTTAAAAAGAGGGAAATTTAACATTAACAACCAATTAAGACCAACAAAAGTATATGAGGAAGGACCTCTTCCTTAGAAGTTTTCTGCTCGTTTTCAATTTTTATTAACTAGCTGTTAAATCAAATGACCTCTTTAACATAACTGTACTTCAAGATTATGTAATTTTTTAAGATTGTGTAAAATACTGCAAACAAGTTATCTAAATGTGTGACCAAAGGGAAATTGATATTAATTGTCTTTTTAGCAATTGATTCCAATTCATTCTACAATTGCATGTGATTATAACCTCAAACTAATTATCTCTGTCTATGCATACCATTTCATCTCTATTCTTCAAGACTGTTATCCAATTATTACCAACTGTCGTTGAAATTTCTTCAATGAAACGTAGAATTTATAGTAGGCCTATGTTCTCTTGAAAGGTATAAGCAAATACCATATACTTGAGATAGTAGCTATTGGACAAAAAACATCTGGCTCAATTAGCTTGCCAGTGCTGTTCAGTCACTTTTTTTCCTAGGGGTGTGGGGCAGGATTAGCTTATATTTTTTTGCAATCAACATGTATAAGTATTGGCAATGTAAATATACTGGGGAAGTAAAAATAAACAGTTATTGATGAATTTGGCTCATATACAGTATTTCAAAATAACCAACATACTGTATTTCATTTCCTTCTTGCAATAATGACAGATATTCTGCTTAACTGAAGATTTCATATAATGTCCCAGTACTAGAATCCTTTTCAATATATTTTAGTTAAAGGGAGAACCAAATATGCTCTGTAAAGATTCCACTCTTTAGTTATTAAGTAGGTTTATGTATTGTGGGAGCAATTATTTTGTGTAATGGGAACCATGGAAAGTCATAAATAGAATAATTTTGAATATTTATGAATGAGTCGCTATTTAAGGTTATGAATGGTATTGCTAAGCATTAGAAGGTTAATATGATCTCTCTGTCTTTCTCTCTTGGAATGAAGGTTATATTCACATCAAAAAGTATACCTGCTTATAAATAAGTTTAGATTGTTTTGAAGCTTTTTTCCCCAAAATATTAATGCAGCACTGTATATTAATTAATCTGGTCACATAAAACATTCCAAATGCTTGTTTGCAGTAGATCCTATTATTTTTTTTTTTTCAATCTAGTAGATGAGAATTTGTTTCAAAATATTAGAATGACAAAATTGCTATGATAAAGATGAAATTTCTTGTCTACTGGTTTTAAGCTTTGCATATTCTTTTTACAAAAGACATAGTTAAATGCCTCTTGCTCTAGTCTAGAATATAGCTTATATAGTTAATAACAGTATTTTACAAATTAAATTTATATTAAAAGTTTTTATCAGTCATATTAATTTAATTTGTCAGTCTTAAGAGAAGGAAACTATTAGTGAAGTAGTTCTAAATCAACATTCACGGAATAGTTCTTGTTTAAGGTAGATGTTCTAAGATGGGTTTTAATGTACAATTTCAATATTACTGTATTCCTGAAAGACTTGAAGGAACAGTTATACCTAATGAAAGGGTTAAGATTAATATTTTTAAAGTGAGAATGTTCAGACAGCTGTTTTTTTATGTGCTGTTGAAAATTAAAGGGATTTAGGAATTGCACCCAATGCACTAATTTGGGGAAAAAATAATTCGGTCATGATAAATTATTTAGGACATTAGGAATAATTACCTATAGGGAAGTTCATATGAAAAATATCGGTTTCATAGAACAATTTGGTGAATGACTGAGATGCCTTTCAAGGTAGTATTTTGAAGGATTATTTTTAAAGGTTATTACAGTACTTTTAAAATAATATTTGAAGATTCACATGGTCATATTGTGGTTGAAATTTTCAATTGTATTAGCAATATAGATTGTATCTTTTAAACCTATGTGAGGTGGTTTTATAGGTATAATTGTTTTGCAAATCTAAAACATAACTCCTTAAATAGGATTTGAATTTAAAATGATTATCAAAAAGATATCAAATGCTTAAAACCAGTTGCATTTTAGGGATATATATCAAATGCTTAAAACCAGCTTGCTCTTTATATATGTTAAAATACTTATTTATAATTTTATTAAAGTAAATATTAATCTTTAAAACTTATAGATGAGGCCTGTAAAACTCATAATTGTACACTGGTATAATGATTCAAATATTTTGAAAATAGGTGATACTTTATAAGGTTTATTGCACAAGAATAATTGGTATAGATGAAAATACAGTACTTGTAAGATACAAGAGCTAGGGTCCTGAATGATAATGTATGACAAGAAAGGGACATGTATATTGAATAAGTAAAGGTAGATGGCCCAACATATGTCATTTGGTAATATGGGCATTACAAACTACTTTAGTCATATTCCAAGTTCATTATGGTCAGAGTTGAAAAGGGGTTATTCATAATATTGAGTACAAGATATTTGAGTAGCTAAATAGAATTAACTTCTTCATCCATAATGGAAATGACACGTCTTGAGTTGAGCAATTTAATCAACTTGGGATCTCTCATTTGGTCGATTCTAATTAGCTATTCAAATATCTTGTACTTATTGTGAATGAACCCTTTCCAGCTCGGACTATAATGAACCTAGAATATGATGAAAGCAGTCAATAATGCCCGTATTACTGATATCAAAATGTTGGGCCATCTACCTTTACTTATTCAATGTATGTATGTCACTTTCTTGCCATATATCATCATTCAGGACCCTAGCTCTTGTATCTTCGTATTTTCATCTGCACCAATTATTCTTGTGCGATAAACCTATCACCTAATAAATTTTTAGTATATCTTTGGATATTAAAATCATTAAAACTGGTCAAGATGTATTTATTAATCTCAAAATTGTAAAATAACTATTAGATATATTTATAATACTCACATTTGTAAAATGTTCAAGAATAACAAAATAAAATGCATATCAGATGTATTATACTTTTTAATTTAGTTTCTCCTGATACACACAAGGAAAACGTGCAATGAAAAAAAAAAAATTAATAAAAATGAAAAAGCTACGACAGAGTATTCTCCCTATATAAAACCTCATATAACAGAGTATTCTCCCTAAACGCCCCCCTACCCCTTCTAGCATCTGCAAATGCCTTATTCCTCATGGAAAAAAGGGCCAAAAGGTTCATGAAATAGCCCTCTCTCTTAACTAGCCACTTGACTGTTTGGACTGTTATTTACCCCCCCCCCCCACATACAGAGTTTGTTCAACCCCCAACTGGAGAATGAGAGCAGCAGTACCAGTGCTTTATGATTGAATATAGTCAAAGCCAAGATGGCCGAACTGTCTTGTATTTCATCTTGGACAAAAAGTCCACTTCTTAATTCACCTTTCTGTCAAGTAGGCTTTTTCCTGACTAGTCATAATAATTACAGCCTTATACCATTAGTTAATATTCCTTAAAGGCCTCTGAATTTTGAATCTTGAAGCTATTAGATTTAAATATTAGGTACAAAAGTTTACTCGGCTATGTAATTAAAACTTCCCATTAACCCAATATGGTTGAAGAAAAACTTAGAAATTCATTAAAGACTTTTATTGTAGAAGATTCAGTGCCAAACAGGACAGGTTTCAGTGTCATCAGCTTAGCTATATGATAGAAGTACAAAGACTATGGAGTCAATGACATGCATCAGATTTATGAAACTCCATTTTGTAAGCTTTAAATGCCTTAGATTCAAAGAAAACTAAGTTTGTCATGCATCGACCTCACAATTCGACCAAGAAAGGCTCTTGAGTGAGCCATCCTTCATCAAATTATGGTGCATGGAATGACAAAAGCCTGGTTTTCTTTGTTTTATCCAGCATCCATATTATTATCTGAACCCTGGTGCATTTGAAGCTCAGCATTTGAGGTTACATATTTCATGATTGTGTAAGTAAGTAGTGCTTTCTCTAATAGAATAAAATTATTAATAAAATAAAAGGAAAAGGAAAGCCCACCAAGGCCATCCCCTTTCCCACCTAGTAACCACAAACTTAATGCAAAGTTGTTTTTTTTTTTTCTGAGGAAGCAATGTTACTAGGCCCTTGAATGCTTTCCTTTTCCTTCTTTTTTTTCATGTTTTATTGATAATTTTACATACAATGATATCAGGATTGTAATTCAAAGACCTCGGGAATAGTTTGGAGCTCTTCATGAAGTTAAATGGTAAAAAATTGGTCATTATTTACATTATAAAGCAGATTCCAGCTATCATATTGTTACGTTGATTCTTTAATGAAACATGAAATTATACACTTACACAAGAAAAATTCATAAATATTTCTAGAATGGAAATCAAAGCCAAAATCTAAAAAGTAAAAAGGGTAATTTTCAAGCCTTTGTGCAATTTCAGAACGATTGATTATTACAGACACCTGAAGCTCGCTCAAAAGCAGACAAGATTCACAAATGCCAAGATGCCTCCCTGTCTCGTCCCATTTTATGCATATGATTGAGTCGGGTAAAAGAGAAGACACGTGCAAGACTACTGCCCTGACCATCCTTGCTGCTTCCCCCAACAGACAGTCAGATCGGACCGAAGTACGCATTCGTCTTACACGTGGACACTTCTGTAAATCACTTTAGCTATGTAATAAAAAGTTCTCAAATACAAACCCTAGGAAAAGCTATAACCTGAAAAACTTCATAAAGCTAATGACACTATTTTAAACAAATAATAAACTTATGAAAATAACTTTCTTTTTATATGCAGATAGTTATGAAATATGATTCTAAATGAACGTTTACCTATAATTTGAATATATTAAGTATTAATTTCTAAGTTCATATAGATTCTAATAAAAAACTTAGCCTACACCCAATACCCCCCAAAATATACAAAACTTCTAATACATCTACAGAATTCAACCCCGCTAAATACTACCCTCATCTCATACTATCTTCAGCTTCTAATTCCTTACTAAAGTTTATTATCCTCAGCATATAAGCCTATAAACTATCAGCATCATATAATTATTTATACTGTATGCTCCTTAGCTTATGATCGCTTACTATCCTCTGCTCATGAGCATACAGTATTTTCTCTGACTAAGGTATCCTCGGCAAATGATAAAATATTCTTTGTTTATTATGTATTTTATGCAGGTCCTGTGTAACTCAATACATCACTACAAGTTAAGGGTAAAATAGTTAATATCAAGCTATTTCTAGTAATTAAGATAATTGGATATTTTCTTGATTTTTATCTTTAAACTTTAGATTAACCGAACATGAAATTACGCTTCATATACTTTTTTAAAAGTTACCAGAATGACCTTCGACACAGAAGCCAGTTGGAGAACAAGATATTAAGCTGATAAGAACAGATACTACACATTGATTTAGCCAAAAGGACAATATTTGCTACTGAATACTGGCAGAAGATGAACAAATATTAAATAAAAGATATGATTTTAGTATTGTTTGGAATATGAATGTCTCTAAGCTCCTGGGTAACTTTTAATGTAAGGTAGTTGAAAATAAGTGCCATTAAAGGGAAATATACCATTAGATTAATAAATACTTGATTATCTATAACAGCCAGCAATTCAACAACATAATGACACTAAAAATTATGAATTCATTATGCATTTTGATTTGAATAATGAAGAAGATTAGAATTGCTTTTGTGATAGAGAAACACAGGACCAGGAATAATAACTTCTATAAAAGTTAATTATTGATAATAAAATATATATTAATAAAGAGCAAAACATCAAACTCGAATCTCTCTGAACAAAATGCCACATTATAATCTTCTATTATTTATTTCTCGGTGGCTTTATGAAGAAAGATTTTCTCCTTAAATACTTCAAATAAACAATTAATACTTCATAACTCTAGAATTGAGAAACTAACTACAGTAGGTCTTTAAAGAATTTTTCATGTAAATTAAAAGAAACTACACTTTTATGTAAAATAGTTATCTAAGAAAATCTATATTTAGGCATATATTAAAACTTAAGTGAATTTTTTAATACATTTCTAAGATTATAAGACTTTTAAAAACTTGAAATATTTTTTTTGCATGTGCTCAATTTACTAAAACTAAGAATTCTAAATTCTCTGAAAAAAAAAAAACTTGTTTTTTAAAGAAACTTGAGTTTGAAGTTTGCCAATGGGTAGACTGACTGAGTATTGAACTTGCTAAATGAATAGAGGATATTTTTCACCTTTTTACAGTCAAATAAAATTGATTGATAAGCTATGCTACATAAATTACAATACAAAACCCACCCTAATTCTGCATGAAAAATCAAATTCATACCCATCTACATAAAAAAAAGCTGTAACTAAAATCCTATGCCTCTGACTTCTTTAAGGAAATGCTGACAAAAAATCGACTTGTCCACCTTGGGACATTACCTATTGAAAGGAAATAGGCAACAGAACGACCTAACTTCTCCATAAGAATCTCACACCAATCACTCATTACTAGCACATCAATCCCTCATTCCTTGCAGTGGACTTTCTAACACTTTCATAGTACAAATTCCTAACAATCAATATTTCAAAATTCTCATCCCAATTTGATCACTGATATAAAGGATGCAAGTTTACTGGGTTTTAAAAATTTTCATATACCAATGTGCAGTGAATAACCATTTTTGAAAGTAAAAGTTTCTTTAAAAAATAACTAATTTCAATACCAAGAGGAAATTACAAAAAAAAAAAAAAGATATTCAACACTGAATTTGGTGATTAAATGTTTTTTCAGATGGTAATTGGATTTAATTTAGAAATATAGCCTACCCTTGTACCTGTGAGGCCAATAAGCATCCAATTGCAGCTGGGGGAAAACCATGTAGGTACACTTTGAAGAAAAAGTTTTAAGAGCTTTGACGGAAAGATAAAAGAATGAAAGAAGGAAAGGAGGAGGTAAATTTGAAAGCTATTAAGCTAGTGCAGCTACAGTAAGGCCTGAAGAAATGCTGCTAAGACTATTGAGTACAGTAATGCCTACAGAGAATCTTGTGAGGTTCACTGATAGCACTACCCACGAGAGAGAGAGAGAGAGAGAGAGAGAGAGAGAGAGAGAGAGAGAGAGAGAGACAGAGAGAGAGACAGAGAGAGAGAGAGAGAGAGAGAGAGAGAGAGAGAGAGAGAGAGAGAGAGAGAGAGAGAGAGAGAGAGAGAGAGAGAGAGAGAGGGGTGAAGTGTAAGTTATCCTACTTCCCTGTATTGTGGAGCACAAAAGTAACACCAAGGTAGCTAGGTTATGCAACAACCACATTCCCAAATCTTATTTTCATTACTTTTGAAGCTCCATCAATAATCTTTAACTTAATATATATATTTCTCAATACTCGAAACCACTCCAGCCTTAGTGAGCTCTGATGATCCCTTAAAGGCAAACAACTAAACCAATGGTATCTTTGAAGGGTGTGGGCACAGAAATAATTACTCACATAATCAGTTGTGGGTACTGTACTTTGGTTTTGGCAAGATTAAAACCTTGAGAGACGTCCAAAGACACAAACTTTAATATTGCTCAGTAACATTTTTAATTGTACCCTCTTTCAATATGACAAGTTGTAAATTTCTCATGACAAATAACGAGTAAATTTTGCTATTACTTTAATAACTATCCATGTTCTGAGTGAATTATTCCAATCATTATAACTCTAGCCAAAATTTCATACTAGTTTCAAATAGGATAAATTGGTACCACTTATATAATGAATTAAAAGAAAACTGGCTAAACGGCCAAGAAATCTAAGAAAAGAACAAAAGCTATAATGGCTACACAAAAAATATCAGGTAAGAACCTGCCCACGATTCAGTGTATTATCTAATCATCTTACAATTTTTATACTTTAAGATAAGATATCTAACATAAACTTAGTTAAGGGATTAAAAAAGGGAGTGGAAACAATTAATGGATGAAAAAAGGAGTAAAATGGATTATGAATAACCTATATTTAGGGAATTAAACTTTTAGTATGATATTCCAATTATTGTGAATTGCACAGGTGTAAAATACCTAATACGTCTCTTAGAACGTTATGAATTTACCTCATGGAAAGATACCGTTTGAAAACTGGACTATTTCTGCACATCAGTATTGCATTAACCAAAAAACATACCCAGAAATCAATGCATCTTTAAAACACAGGTTATAAGGATATGTAAACTAGTTATTTTATGGAAATGGAACTTTGATACCTTGACCAATGTAAGAAAAAGAAAAAAAAAATCTTTGACCTAAATCCAGGAAACTTCGCACTTCAAAACACAACACAAATCTGACAAAATTTTTAGTCAATAATTTATAAAGACATTCTTCATACTAAGAACACACAAGCACACAAACACATACAGACTGCTTTCCTGTCAATGAAAAGATATTCAAGAACTTATTACACAATTCATCTAAAATTGATTAAAGTGTTATTTATCCCTTCTTTATGTCATAGGCACAAATGACAGGAGCCAAGAAACAAAATGGAATTTATGAACCGAGCTGTGCACCTTTTCAGAGAGCCCAGGTATCTCGCCATAACAAAAAGCCCTGAAATGCAAGACTTCAAAATGACCTTCTTACCAAATTCCTTGAAATACTTACGTTAAGTACACTTATATTTAATCTTTAACATTTTAATAATACTTGAACTTGAAATTTTTGTGACAATTTGGCAAATACTGGAAGTTATCATAAATTACACATTAACTTCAGAAAGAGCATAAACATGTCAAAAGCACATTGAATCACAATCCTTTTACATTAGATAGACTTTTCACTACTTACATTACACAGTTCATGAGAAATTTGATATTTTTGTCATTGACACAAGTGCATACAACTTTGCTAGAATTTAAAATAATAGTACCAAAACCTGTACATTTGACATTATAACCTTCTACAATGTAAGCTTCTTAAACAATCTGAAACATTTGATTCAAGTAAGATAATTCATACCAAATTCTAAATTCTGATAAAGCATTACAAACTTAAAGAATTTGAGGCCTTTGAGAAAGATAATGATAGCATAACACATAATTATCATGACTTTGGCTGTCAGAATAAAACCTGCACTGACAAGACAGCTGGATCAATGAGCAGACTAAAGCCCAACATGTTTACCAGTACAGGCTGTCGACCTTTGGCAAGTACAATATCATCAAGTTAACACACTGATCTGCAGCTCTCAAGAAACCAGTAAGTGAATGAACAAGTTCTGTACATGGGGAATAAAATAACGGTCTAAAAGAACAAGTGATTACTCTAGTCAAGATCAGGATCTACTTCATGGACCCTTTAGCCCTTTTTATGGTGAGGAATAAAATGGCAAATGCCGATGCTAAAAGAGGAGGGGGGCAGTGGGAGACTCATCAGCCATATGAGGCGAGTCTTTGTTTTTTTTTTATAACATTTCCAATTTTGGAATAAGGAAGGATACAGGATGGGGAATGGGAGATCTGAAATTGGAGGTGAGCATCAAATTGAAATAAAAGAGAATTTCTTCATAATTGAACATTACTGGAAAATGTGTACAAAACCTTCCTTTACTTTCAACAATTAGCATGTTATTCTTCAAGGTATATTCATGTAGCTCCGAGAGAGAGAGAGAGAGAGAGAGAGAGAGAGAGAGAGAGAGAGAGAGAGAGAGAGAGAGAGAGAGAGAGAGAGAGAGATTACTATATTACTTAAAGTACTTGGAAATTAAAGGAGCTTCATTAAATTGGAGTGGCCCTTAAAATGCATCTACTTTATATCCCATCTATTTCATACATTATCACAACTGCTTGTATCTATACAACAATATGGTTCCAAATTCTTCTCCCTCCCTTTAGCTAAACAGAAACACTTTACACTATACAACAATATGGTTCCAAATTCTTCTCCCTCCCTTTAGCTAAACAGAAACACTTTACACTATGATTTTATTAACCCAAGATATTGAAATTTTCATCTAACTATGCAATTCCCTGCTGAAGTTTTCCAATAATCAGCTGTTGCTGAGGTTGCCTTGTAAAACTCCTACTTAACAAGACATCCTTTTTAATATCAGTCAACAGTCACACTATTTATGTTCTCTTATTACATGCAGTAGGTCTACAGTTAGAGATTCATAAATAATCAATAAAAATCTTAGGAATTTACTTTAATACCCACCTTAGCTTTTTTCTCTTTACCAAAAAATTACAAACATTTTATAATAAATACCCGTTTCCGTTAAACAACCTGAACTTATAACCTTTTATATCATTAATCTTTATTCTGAGTACATTTCCATTCACAATATCTAATGAGCTTAATACCAAAAAATTACAAACATTTTATAATAAATACCCGTTTCCGTTAAACAACCTGAACTTATAACCTTTTATATCATTAATCTTTATTCTGAGTACATTTCCATTCACAATATCTAATGAGCTTAACCATATATTTTATACTTCCATTGGCAGATAAACCGTAGCTTATTCTTTCATTTACCAACATTCTTTTACACTCCCAATCATCCTTAGTTCATAATATATATATAAGATTGCATTGGATTTAGGAATTTTTGGCTATAAATCTGTAGTATGAGATTGAACATAAAAATATAATAAAAGATGCAGAGAGGGAGTTAAAGTAGAAGGATATAAAGCAAGTGCAGGGTCAAAAGAAACGTGCAAGTGCAGATAGGATCAGAATCAAAGTGCAAGCACAGGTAGGGTCAGAAGGAACGTGCAAGTTCAAGCAGGGTCAAAAGGAACGTGTAAATGCAGGTGGGGCCAGAAGGAACATGTAAATGTAGGAAGGGTCAGAAGGACAATGTAAGAGTAGGTAGGGTCAGAAGGAATATATAAGTGCAGGTAGGTTCAGAAGGAACGTGTGTAAGTGTAGGTACGGTCAGAAGGAATGAGCAAGCATAGGTAGGGTCAGAATTAATGTACAAGTGCAGGTAGAGTCAGAAGTAACATGTACGTGCAAATAGGGTCAGAAGAAATGTGAAACTGTAGGAAGGGTCAGAAGGAATGTGCAAGTTCAGATAGGGTCAGAACAAAGTTGGAATTGCAGATAGGGTCAGAAGGAAAGTGCAAGTGCAGGTTGGGTCAGTTGGATCAGAAGGAATGTATAAGTGCGGGTAGGATCAGAAGAAATGTTACAAAGAGCATTAAGCAATGCCTACATTGGACCGCCAGAGGTTCACTTATGGCACTGCGACCCTACGGAGATGTTTTACTTGATTACATATCTAGCCTTTCAATAACCTAAACCCTATAACCTTTAGTTTCTTAACTGATGTTTCATAATCTTTTTGTTTAACGGACCTGCATTGGCTTATATTTCATTACTTTCTTTACCATTAAGTTTACTATTAAGTTTCATTACTTAACTCCTGCATTATGTCTCGCTCAGTTCGTTCTTCAAGAGAGAGAGAGAGAGAGAGAGAGAGAAAGAGAGAGAGAGAGAGAGAGAGAGAGAGAGAGAGAGAGAGAGAGAGGGGGGGGTATGTTGTGTGCCAACTACTGCAAACCATTATTAGAGGTCAAAGGGAGGATGGGTACTGGAACAAAATTTGACTAATTTCTAAGAATTATTCACACATTAAAAAATAAGGAACACAAAATACCACACTATTCTTCATCTTTAACATCAAAAGAAGTATTCTAATTTGTTTTCATACCGGAAAAACTGAATTGTAAAAGGGGAAGACATTATTTTCAATAAAAGGAAAGCATAAGTTGATTATTGCTCATAGTTTTCCCTTAGCAATATATAAGAAATTTACAGAATATTATGCTTTTAATATTTTCTTATTTAGGAAACAAAAGGGGATGATGCAAATCTTTCGCTAGTTTTATGATCATTTGGTAGATAGCATAGGGAGAAAAACTTTAGGTGCTACATGTGAGCAACATACCTTGAATTCCATTGATAGAGAAGTTCTCTTTTAAAAATCACCCAACCCCCCCCAAAAAAAATTACCAAAATTTTTAGAAATATGTATAAATATTAAATCTACTATTACAGAGATTTTGTCAATTGAACTTAATTCCAGAGCAATATCACATAACTCTGAAGCCTAAAGATTGACAAGAAAACTGGAACTCTTGAAAACAAGATTGATAAAAAATCAAACAAGATATTACTTAAATAGTAACAAGAAAATGACTGACATGACACAATCATTCCAATGAGTGCACAAAATAGCTCCTTAGATCAAGGTGTGTGGCAGATAAGTCCATACACAAAAAATTTCTCTAAATAATTGCATAGGCAATATAATGCTCCAAATAACTTAATAGATCACTTCATGATCCAATGAAGTGCTTAAGACAACCCACAGAAGTGTTCTATATAACTCTAAGGATGAAAGTATCCAGAATAACTTCCAAGAGCAGGAAGGGTCATGAATAACTGAATGGAGAAAGGAATAAGGCAATAAGGTCCAATCAACTCCATAGACATAGTGATGTCCTGAATAAACCATTGTGTGCTACAAAAAATTCTGCAAACTAGGGAATACTCAAAACTGATAAATGAACAAGTGCCCTAGATGGTTTATTGAATCAAGAAACTCTTTGAATAACTCCATGGACAAAGGATCCCAAGTAACCTAAAAGATGACTTAAGAGCCTGATTTTCTCCACAATCCATGACTATGGAGTGCATCAAATAACTCTGTACACCAAGAGGAGCTACAAAAGAAGTTTTAAGCAAGTTGGAACTAAAGAGTGTACAGTGATCACAAAAGCTTGGTAAATCAAGGCATCACCCAATATCGTTGCCCAGAAAAAATTCATAAAACAAGGGGAACTCGCAAGACAACTTCAAACAGAAAGTGGCCCCCCCGAAAAAACAGGAATACAATACTAAAGAAAGTCGTTTTATACCCCGAAGTGACCGAAAATATATCTTCAAAACAGAATTATCTAAAAAAATAATCTGTAAACAAGGACTGCTCAAAAACAACTCTATAGAATAAGGAATGACCAAATAAACTCAAAAGATTAAAGAACAAACACACAGGATATCAGAATTTATGTTAAGGAGATATTTAAACCAGGCCGTATTAATCCCTCACAAAAACAAGTTAAGGAAAAATTTCAAATCTCTTGGAACCCAAACTGGCCCCTTCAAAACTGTCAGCTAGAGTGGTCTAAAAATTTCCTTAAGGCAAGCATAATCCTGAAACTTAGAAAACCCTTGTAAAACTTTGAAAACCTAAGTATGAAGGCAAATATTTTTAATTGATATGGGAAATCATTACTGTTTACATAATTTCTTTAAAAAAGTTTACAACTAATAATAAGAGTCCCATTGAAGAAAAGTGCAGATATACTGATGTCCTTAGGGTGAATATCCCTGGAAACCAATATGAGAGATTATTATCACTAATTAGTAAGAACTAGTTATTGGTTGCTATTGGTTTTATCAAACCAATGAAGTGTAGGGATATCAGGAAATATTCTAAATTTAAAAAATTCAATTTCAATACTTTCCTCCAGTAACCACTGGAACAAAATAGTTTAACTATTCCTTAAAAAAGAGACAAAGAGAAAGCCTTAAAAAACCCATGGTACAGAGGCTATGAGAACAATGGTTTAATTTTGGAGTGTTCTCCTAGAAGAGCTGCTTACCATAGCTAAAAGCGTCTCTTCTACCGATACCAAGTGGAAAGTAGACACTGAACTATTATAACAGTGCAGTAGTTATCCCTCGAGTGAGGAAGAATTTTTCTATTGCCTTAGTGTTGTCAGGTGTATGATGAAAGATGAATGTGTAAAGAATAGGCCAGGCTACTTGGTGTATGTATAGGCAAAGGAAAAATTACCCATAACCAGAGAGGGATCCAATGTAGTAAAGTACTATCTGGCCAGTCAAAAGACCCAATAATTCTATAGCAGTAGTATCTTAATGGGTAGCTGGTGCCTTAGAACTTGCAGTTAGACTTCCACCTTGAAGAAGACATTGACAAAAATCCCACCCATCAAGCAGTTCCATCTGATTCTTGATGCACAGAATAAAAAATATTTTTGGATCTACGGATCTATCCGAGTACTGCTTGAAATTAAATTGAAACTCAATAAAATTCTCAGCCTTAATAACAAATGCAATAGAACTTTCTGATATTGAAAAATGGATTCCAGACTGTTGTTGAGACCTAACCAATACTAATATTATTACTAGCTAAACTAAAATGATAGCTGGAAAAGCAGGATGCTATAAGCCCAACGGCTCAAGGAAAGGAAATAAGGAAAATAGGTAGAACAGTGTACCTGCATGTACCTTCAAGAAAGAGAACTCTCACACAACACAATGGAAGACCATGGTACAGAGGCTATGAGAACAATGGTTTGATTTGGGAGTGTCCTTCTCCTCGAAGAGCTGCTTACCATAGCTAGAGTCTCTTCCATCTTTACAAAGTGGAAAATAGCCACTGAACAATTACACTGCAGTAGTTAACACTTTAAGAGAAGAAAAGTTTTTTGGTTATCTGTGTTGTCAGGTGTATGAGGAAAGAGAAGAATGTGTAAAGAATAGGTCAGACTATTCGGTATATGTGTAGGTAAAGGGAAAATTAGCCGTAAGTAGAGAGGGGTCCAATGTAGTAGTATCTGGCCAGTCAAAGGACCCAAAAACTCGTTAGTAGTACTAATGTATCTCAACGAGTGACTAGTGCCTTGTCCAGCCAACTACCTGCAATATGATGTGTTCTAATTAAAGGAAAAGTTTAATGACCTACAAATATTTACAGAATAAGAAGGCCTAATGGAAAGAAGGATAGAAACAAAACCTTAAACTAGAAAAGCACTCGAGTGCAGACCTACATCATGGCAGCTTATTTCTCAAAACCAGCTTGCCTTTCCCCAGAATCAATCAAGACCGTAGGTGTATTTGAAGTCTGTGTGACGAGCATATACAAACTTGGGGTTAAAGTTAGGGTTAATCCGGTTAATCTTTAGCTCAACCTTGACCTTGACCTTTGATCTAGGACTTTCAAAATTTAATCACTCCTAAGTCTCGACCTAAAAATCAATCCCTGAAAGTTTCACTACTCTGAGTAAAACTGTGGCCAGGAAATTCTTCACAAAAAACAAAAAGACAAACAGGCAAAAACATAACCTCCTCCCAACTTCGTTGGCAGAGGTAAATACCATTAGCTAAAACATAGGTAGAAAACCTGGATTTGTTAAGTAGCTTTCCAATCTATCAACCTTAGTCCGATATCCACAAGTGCCACCAGAGAATGCTATCAGAAATACAATGAACTATAAGAATTCTATCTATCTATCTATATACCAAGGCACTTCCCCCAATTTTGGGGGGTAGCCGACACCAACAATGAAACAAAACAAAAAGGGGACCTCTACTCTCTATGTTCCTTCAGCCTAATAAGGGACCCAACCGAGTTCAGCTGGTACTGCTAGGGTGCCACAGCCCAACCTCCCACATTTCCACCACAGATGAAGCTTCATAATGCTGACTCCCCTACTGCTGCTACCTCCGCGGTCATCTAAGGCCCCGGAGGAAGCAGCAGGGCCTACTGGAACTGCGTCACAATCGCTCGCCATTCATTCCTATTTCTAGCACGCTCTCTTGCCTCTCTCACATCTATCCTCCTATCACCCAGAGCTTTCTTCACACCATCCATCCACCCAAACCTTGGCCTTCCTCTTGTACTTCTCCCATCAACTCTTGCATTCATCACCTTCTTTAGCAGACAACCATTTTCCATTCTCTCAACATGGCCAAACCACCTCAACACATTCATATCCACTCTAGCCGCTAACTCATTTCTTACACCCGTTCTCTCCCTCACCACTTCGTTCCTAACCCTATCTACTCGAGATACACCAGCCATACTCCTCAGACACTTCATCTCAAACACATTCAATTTCTGTCTCTCCATCACTTTCATTCCCCACGACTCCGATCCATACATCACAGTTGGTACAATCACTTTCTCATATAGAACTCTCTTTACATTCATGCCCAACCCTCTATTTTTTACTACTCCCTTAACTGCCCCCAACACTTTGCAACCTTCATTCACTCTCTGACGTACATCTGCTTCCACTCCACCATTTGCTGCAACAATAGACCCCAAGTACTTAAACTGATCCACCTCCTCAAGTAACTCTCCATTCAACATGACATTCAACCTTGCACCACCTTCCCTTCTCGTACATCTCATAACCTTACTCTTACCCACATTAACTCTCAACTTCCTTCTCTCACACACCCTTCCAAATTCTGTCACTAGTCGGTCAAGCTTCTCTTCTGTGTCTGCTACCAGTACAGTATCATCCGCAAACAACAACTGATTTATCTCCCATTCATGGTCATTCTCGCCTACCAGTTTTAATCCTCGTCCAAGCACTCGAGCATTCACCTCTCTCACCACTCCATCAACATACAAGTTAAACAACCACAGCGACATCACACATCCCTGTCTCAGCCCCACTCTCACCGGAAACCAATCACTCACTTCATTTCCTATTCTAACACATGCTTTACTACCTTTGTATAAACTTTTCACTGCTTGCAACAACCTTCCACCAACTCCATATAACCTCATCACATCCCACATTGCTTCCCTATCAACTCTATCATATGCTTTCTCCAGATCCATAAACGCAACATACACCTCCTTACCTTTTGCTAAATATTTCTCGTATATCTGCCTAACTGTAAAAATCTGATTCATACAACCCCTACCTCTTCTAAAACCACCCTGTACTTCCAAGATTGCATTCTCTGTTTTATCCTTAATCCTATTAATCAGTACTCTACCATACACTTTTCCAACTACACTCAACAAACTAATACCTCTTGAATTACAACACTCATGCACATCTCCCTTACCCTTATATAGTGGTACAATACATGCACAAACCCAATCTACTGGTACCATTGACAACACAAAACACATATTAAACAATAGGACCTCACCTGATTGAGAATTTGGTCATCAGTTGAACTTTAAGTTACAAAAATATATCAAGTAAAGTTAAGTTCGAATATCTGGACTTGTAATAATAGGCTATACAATTTAAAAAACATAAATTATACCACATAATCAGATTGATGATTTTCTATGACAATCTCGTAAAAAGAAGAAAAAAATGACCTAAAGATACCACATTGATTGTTTGTAAAGAATTGCCATTTGATATTAGTGCCAAAAGCTTTACCTAAATATGTTTTCTGATTTATAAAAGCACTATGATCAAGTGTTTGCATCACTTCCAATGCTATATAGAAATTATAGCATTCAATATCCAGAAGTGCAAATTCAGGTAGCATAAAAACATTATACTAAATATGCCTAGAAGAATGGCAAATATACAATCATTGAGGTCTATTCAAATTAGGATTATGTGGCACACACCTGAAAATCATATAAACCTTTTTCTATAGTCCTGATAAAACAAGATATTACCAAAATTCTTATACCCTGTATAAATAGTAAAGAAATATTCTAAGTAAAATTTTCCATTGGTGACAATACATCAGTGAGACTGAGATATAATAATAAGGATTCTAGTAAAATTAGTATGACCCAAGACAGCAAAAGAATGAGATGGTCAATATTATTCCGTGTTCTTTGTTGCAATTTTCAAAAAAAATATTAAAGTAGCATTTACGATAGTATAGACTTAATCATTATGATGTAAAATGAAAACTGGATGGCAGAGACAGCAACATAGTTTAGGAATTATAGAAAAATATTAGTTTTGCAATTGAATTCTAACAGGTAACTTCAACAGATTAATTAATCAATATCAAAGTCTCACTGTTAACAGATCTACACAAGAATTTTGAAAATTATTAATGCTCCCCACCCCTAAAACCATAGCATGTAATTTCTTTTTCATGAAGTCAGGAGGAACGTAGAGAGTAGAGATCCCCTTTTTTGTTTGTTGATGTCGACTACCCCCCAAAATTGGGGGAAGTGTCTTTGGTATATGTATGATGAAGTATGAAGTCAGAGATCCTTTATTCCCCTTGCATGGTAGAACAGAAGTTTTCTTGTGATTAAAGGACACCATCATTGTGTCTGCCGTCAGTTATTTGTTCATCTCCACTTAGTGACCAACTGCATCCTGAAAAAAAGATCTTATGAATTCCCTACTTCTCTTATAACTTAGGATAAATAAAAGGGATTTTGACGAAGGAAAAATCTATTTCTGGGGAGAGACCTGTGGCGCCCGGCGAAAAGTCCTTCTTGTATACCTTTTCTGATAAAAACCTTCCAATTATACCAGAGAAAGATAAAAGCATGGAATGCTGAGGTTACAACCCTCGCGCGAGCACCTTTTGGGTGTCGTGTATAAAGCAAAGGCGCGTGAAATCCACTATTCACAGGTTGTCTTCCATTTAGTTAATTCCTTCGCCAAAGGGATGGGCCGATACAGAGGCCCTAGACACATCCCCACCGCCGCACCACCCACGCCACGACGCGAGCGCCATCTGAACAACATCCTTCTGTATTGACCATGATGGCTTGGAAAGGAAAGGGTGGGATCGTGTAAAATAAGGGGAAGGGTTTCGCCGGGCGCCACAGGTCTCTCCCCAGAAATAGATTTTTCCTTCGTCAAAATCCCTTTTCTGGGTCGAACCTGTGGCGCCGGGCGAAAATGTACCAGAGAATGCCTTCCAAGCCCAACAATAACTACTAATTTAATAAGGGGAGAGAAACAACACCATGTAAAGAAAATCATATATAATTCAGGTAAGTAGGCATAAAATATAAACTAGCCACAGGGCATAGTGAGAGTAAGGATAAACAAACATGATAACAAGGAAACCTCTGAGTATCAGAGGAAAACATGCAACAAAACTGACATGGCTAAGAATATCCCAACTTAATAACAAGGGAAAACAATAATAGTTACAATCATATTAACCTAATATGTAATACACTTAGGGCTAACGAACCACCAAGGAAGCGGCATCGTGGTGCGAGTGGCGGGTAGGAGGGAAAGAGAAGAGATGGATGAAAGGAAGAACAAAAGATCAATGGGGAGAGATAAGGCTCCCAGCTGCAACCGTTGGATATTTAAGAGCCTGTAAGTTCTTTAGATAGTGGCGTTTGAAGACCATAGGAGATTTCCAACCCGTGTACTTCTTAAGGTTATCAAAGTCCATATTCTGGAAATAGTTGATGGAGGTAGCTATCGATCGGATATCATGAGCATGGGGAAATGATCCCGGATTGGCTTGTTTAATGAAGTATAGGATCTGTTGCCTAATGCCACGTATGGAAATGGTACCTCCTTGTTCTCTGATAAACAAGGGGCCAGACGATCGGGTAGCAGTCCTGGCTAAAAAGGCCCTGAGAGTGGTGACCGGACATAGAGAAGTATCTTGGAGAAGAGGAATAATCTTCCAAGGGGACCACCTATTTTGGGGGTCCTCGTTCTTAGCTAGGAACGCCCCGTCTGGTGAAAGAAGTACCTCACCTGAAGGGAGGAAATCCATGTTCTCTGAGTTTCGTGAGAGAGCTGCTAGTTCTGAGATTCTGGAACCCGAGGCCAAAGCTGTTAGAAATAAAGTCTTCCTAAGAAGAGTGATATAAGAGCAGGATTCGTTGTCCGTGTCGGAGGCCAGTTTGAGGACATCATTTAGAGACCAAGAGACCTTTTGAGGACGGACCGAAGGTCGAAGCCTAGCACATGCTTTTGGAATAGATGAGAAATAAGACTCCGCCAGGTTAATGTTAAACCCAACCAGGAAGACTTTCCTCAGAGCTGACTTAATGGTGGTTATAGTGCTAGCTGCTAGGCCTTTGTCAAAAATGGACCTAAAGAAGGAGATGGCTAAATTAGGAGTCATAACCGAATGGTCTGAAGTCCTTAAGAAATCCGCTAGTTTCTTAACCGCCGAATCATATTGGCGAATCGTTGAGTCCCTTTTGTCTGATTCTATAAAGAGGACATTATCTGGGTCGATGTTTGCGTCCCTACGTGCCGCAAACTTCATGAAATCCACAAAGTTAGGGTTTTGGCTATCCTTGAGGAATCTGACACAGTCCGTGTTTGGACCACCTGGGTCAGTTTGGGGAATGGGATCCGGAAGGGACGGAGTTTCAACTCGAGGAGGAGAGGAAACCAACTGCTCTTTGGCCAGTGAGGTGCCACTAAAGCTACTACCCCGTTGAAGGAGCGGAGTTTGTGCAAGACTTTCAGTAGAAGATTCACTGGAGGGAATAAGAAGATCTTCTGCCAATGGTTCCAATCCAGGGTTAATGCGTCCATGGCATAAGCCTGAGGGTCCAGGTTCGGTGTCACATAACACGGGAGTTTGTGATTGAGTCGGGTCGCGAATAGATCTACCTGGAGACCTGGAACCAGCCTGAGTATCCACCGGAAGGAGTGCATGTCCAGGGACCACTCCGATTCCAGTGGGCTCGTCCTGGATAATGCGTCTGCTATCACATTCTGGACTCCTGCTAGGTGAGTTGCTGACAGGAACCAGTCTTTGTCGGCTGCCAAGGTGAAGATAGTGACCAGGATCTGATTCAGGTTGGGTGATTTGGCCCCCCCCCTGTTGAGGCAGTGGACTACGGCCGTGCTGTCTGAGACTACTCTGATGTGGGTCGACCTCGGAGGGGAGATTCTCTTCAGGGTCAAGAACACCGCCATGGCTTCGAGAACATTGATATGGAACTGTCTCATGGCGGGTGACCAAGAGCCCTGACACATCTGATGTTGGGAGTAACCCCCCCCAACCACTCAGAGACGCGTCGGTATGAATTGTCACTTGTGGAGATGGGAGCTGTAGAGGAACCGACTTGGAGAGGTTCCTCCGATCGGACCATGGTTGTAGTCTCATTTTCAAGACAGAGGGGATCTTCGAGGTCTTGTCTCTTAAAGGTATTGTCGCCCTCTTTCTCCAAACTCGATTGATGTCTTTGAGTTTGGCTTTTAATAGGAGATCGGTCAGTGAGGCAAACTGGAGTAGGCCGAGGACTCGTTCTAAAGCTCTTCTGGACACCTGTTTGTGTTTGAGAAAGTTCCTGACCTTGGAAGCTATCTCCCTCACCTTCTTGGGAGGAAGGGAGAGCTTGTGCTTTGAGAGGTCCCAACGGATGCCTAACCATTCGAAGAGGCTTGATGGTTGTAGGCGGGACTTCCGGAGGTTGACTTGGAAGCCCAGTTTGGCGAGAAAATGGAGTACCTTCGACGTAGCTCTTTTGCATTCCTGGTGCGACTGGGCCCAAATGAGCCAATCGTCCAGATAGGCGACGATTTGTATCCCTTGGTGTCTGAGTTGCTCGAGCACCGTCTCCCCCAGTTTCGTGAATACCCTGGGGGCAATGCTGAGACCGAAGGGCATGACTTTGAATGCGAAGGCTCTCTTGCCGAGACGGAAGCCTAGATAAGGAGAGAAGTTTCGAGCTACTGGGACATGATAATAGGCGTCGGTAAGATCGATAGAGGTGGTGACGGCCCCACGGGGAAGTAGGGTCCGTACCTGAGAGATAGTCAGCATACGGAACTTGTCGCAAAGGATGTAAGAGTTGAGCTTCGACAAGTCCAGAACTACCCTCAACGCCGACGAGTCTTTCTTCGGGACTGTAAACAGGCGGCCTTGGAACTTCAGGGATCGAACCCGCTTGATTGCTCTCTTCTTGAGTAACTCCGCAGTGTACTCTTCCAGGATGGGAGTGGGTCTCTGGAAGAAGGTCACCGGTGGAGGAGGGGATCCCTGTGACCATTTCCAACCCAAGCCCCTTGATATTATGCTGTGAGCCCATGGACTGAAGGTCCAATGATCCCGGAAGTGATAAAGTCTCCCTCCTACCGGCATCACATCATTGGGAGGGAGTGAACTTAGGGCCCCTCCCTCCACGGGAACCCCTTGCTCTGGGCCCGCCGCGTTGGCGGAACTGTCCTCTACCTCTGGAACTCCCTCTTTGGTATCCACGAAAGGAACCGGAGGGTTCGTAGGCAGGGTTGTATGCAGGTGAGGGCATCCAAGAGGGGTTGGGCTGTGTACCAGGGGGAGCAGCGAGGTAGACTACCTGCTGAGGAGGTGCCTGTTGTCGAGAAGTCGAGGCCGCGGAAGGCTGTGGGGACGAGGTACCCCGGGCCGCTTTGTAAGGACTAAACCTCAGCTTCTTCTTGAAGAATGTGTGTCTCTGGGGTTCGAACCTCTTTTTGGCTGAGAGACCCCACCTTACCTGCAAATTCTGGTTTGCCCTCGCTGCGTCCTGAAGAACCTTATCCACCTCGGTCTGAGGGAAGAGGGTCTTACCCCAGCAGGTGGAAGCTATCAGCCTGTTCGGCTCATGCCTGATGGTGGCCTCCGACAGAACGAACTTCCTGCAACTAACCCGTGCTGACCAGAAGTCATGGAGATCTATTTGGTAGGATAGCAGCTGGTTCTTTGTGGCGACTCTGAACAGCGTTTCCTCTGGGTAAAGAGATGCAAGGGACTCCATGGAGGTGATGGATTGGAGGGACCTAGCAAGTCTAGTACGGGTCTCGAACTCAGTTTTGAGAAGACTCTCTATTAATCTGGGAAGCTTCTCAGAGAAAAGAGTAGAGGCACAGTCCGGGTCTAGTTTCCCCACCGTGAAGGTAGAGGCCGCAGCATCCCAGGCTGCCGAGGAACCCGGAATAAGCAAAGAGGTGGGGTCCGTCTCCTTGAGAGCCGGCATGGAAGAGCCTTCTTTGATGGCCTGTATAGTCAGCTCTGTGACTTTGTCTATGAGCGGCAAAGAGATGGAGGCCGCTGTCGTAAAAATAGTGTAGGAACCCTTGTGAGGGGTGAGCTTGGAGTTAATACACCCCCACTCTGATAGTGTTCTGGCCCAGATAGCCTGGGCCTGCTCTTTTGGAAATATGACCGTTTCCTTCGGTACCTTGTCCATACGGACCAATGCATGTTCCTTTAACCGTACAAAACCATTGAACGGGAATGCTAGGCCCGGGGGATAGAACTCCAGGTCCTCTAGAGGGCGGGTGCCCATGCCCTCCAGAGTTAGGGAGCCATCTACGAATGGAGCATGCAAAGCAAACCGCCAAGGATTGTTTTTATCGAAGGGCGGCAGCTTCGATGCGTCTGGGGCCGAAGGGGGAGGGAACTGAGTTCCGGCGCGGATCAGAGTAGCCATCATATCCTTAATCTCTGTTATTGCACCAGAGTGATGTTGAACTTGATCCCTGACCAATCCTTTGATCAGTTGGATGGGGAGGAGATCAGCCCAGGGTACCTGAAAAGGGATTTTGACGAAGGAAAAATCTATTTCTGGGGAGAGACCTGTGGCGCCCGGTGAAAAGAGTCCTTCTTATATACCTTTTCTGATAAAACCTTCCAATTATACCAGAGAAAGATAAAAGCATGGAATGCTGAGGTTACAACCCTCGCGCGAGCACCTTTAGGGTGTCGTGTATAAAGCAAAGGCGCGTGAAATCCACTATTCACAGGTTGTCTTCCATTTAGTTAATTCCTTCGTCAAAGTGATGGGCCGATACAAAGGCCCTTGCCAACCACCAGCGCCACACCACCCACGCCACGACGCGAGCGCCATCTGAACAACATCCTTCTGTATTGGCCACGATGGCTTGGAAAGGAAAGGGTGGGATTGTGTAAAATAAAGGGGAAGGGTTTCACCGGGCGCCACAGGTCTCTCCCCAGAAATAGATTTTTCCTTCGTCAAAATCCCTTTTCTGGGTCGATCTGTGGCGCCGGGTGAAAATGTACCAGAGAATGCCTTCCAAGCCCAACAATAACTAATTTAATGAGGGGAGAGAAACAACACCATGTAAAGAAAACCATAAATAATTAAGGTAAACAAACATGATAACAGGGAAGCCTCCGAGTATCAGAGGAAACATGCTACAAAACTGACATGGCTAAGAATATCCCAACCCTGTAACAACGGTAACCAATAATAGTTACAAACATAACCTAATATGTAATAAACTTAGGGCTAACGAACTACCAAGGAAGCGGCGTCGTGGTGCGAGTGGCGGGTAGGAGGGAGAAGAAAAGAGATGGATGAAAGGAAGAACAAAAGATCACTGGGGAGAGATACGGCTCCCAGCTGCAACTGTTGGGTATTTAAGAGCCTGTAAGTTCATTAGATAGTGGCGTTTGAAGACCATAGGAGATTCCCAACCCGTGAACTTTATAAGGTCATCAAAGTCCATCTTCTGGGGGAAATGATCCCGGATTGGCTTGTCAAACGAAGTATAGGATCTATAGCCTAATACCGCGTAAGGGAATGGTACCTCCTTGTTCCCTGATAAACAAGGGGCCAGACGATCGGGTAGCAGTCGTGGCTAAAAAGGCCCTGAGAGTGGTGACCGGACATAGAAAAGTATCTTGGAGAAGAGGAATAACTTTCCAAGGGGACCACCTATTTTGGGGGTTAACGGCCGAATCATATTGGCGAATTGTCGAGTCCCTTTTGACTGATTCGATGAAGAAATCGTTTTCCGGTTCAATGTTCGAGTCTCTACGAGCTGCCAACTTCCTGTAGTCCACAAAGTTAGGGTTTTGGACATCCTTGAGTAATCCGACACAGTGAGTTTGGAATACTCGGGTCAGTTTGAGGAACGGAATCCGGATGGGACGGAGTTTCTACTCGAGGAGGAGAGGAAACCAACTGTTCTTGGGCAGTGAGGTGGTACTAAAACCACTGCGCCCCGGAAGGAGCGCAGTCGGTGTTAAAGTTTTTAGAAGATTCACTGGGAGAGATAGGGAAATCTTCCTCTAATGGTTCCAATCCCGGGGTAATGCGTCCATGGCATGAGCCCGAGGGTCCAGGATTGGGGTCACATAACAAGGTAGTTTGTGATTGATCTGAGATGTGAATAGATCTACCTGGATGCCTGGAACGAACCTGAGTATCCACCGGAGTGAAATTCTGACTCCAGGGAACTCGTCCTGGATAGTGAGCCCGTTCTCACACCCTGGCCTCCCGCTAGGTGAGGTGCTGACAGGAACCAGTTCTTTTCTGTTGCCCAGGCGAAGAAAGTGACCAGGACCTGATTCAGGTTGGGTGACTTGGATCCTCCCCTGTTTCCGTAGTGTACCTCGTCTGTGCTGTCTGACACTACTCTGATGTGGGTCGACCTCGGAGGAGTCTCTCTCTTCAAGGTCAAGAACACCGCCATGGCTTCGAGAACATTGATATGGGACTGTTTCATGGCTAGTGACCAAGAACCTGAAACATCTGATGTTCGGAGAAATCCCCCCATCCACTTAGAGACACGGCTGAATGGAATGTCACTTGTGGAGGTGGGAATTGTAGAGGAACCGCTTTGGAGAGGTCCTTCGGTTCGGACCATGGGCGTAGTCTCATTTTCCCGACAGAGGGGATCTTCGAGACCTTGTCTTCTTATAGGTACTGTAGCTCTCTTTCTCCAAAATCGATTGATGTCTTGAGTTTGGCTTTTATTAGGAGATCTGTTACTGAAGTGAATTGGGAAAGGCCGAGGATACTTTCTAGGCTCTTTGGACACCTGTTTGTGCTTGAGAAATCCTTGATCTTGGAACCTATTCCTCTTACTTTTGGAAGGGAGAGACAACGTGTGCTTCGAAAGGTCCCACTGAATGGCTAACCATTCTAAGTGGCCTGATGGTTGCAGGCGAGACTTATGGAGATTGACCCGAAATCACAGGTTGTCGAGCGATCGAAGAAATTCCTTCGTAGCTCTGTTACCTTCTATGGCCGGCCGGGCCCAAATGAGCCAACCGGCCAGATAAGCAATGATCTGTATCTCTTGGTTCCTGAGTTGTTCTAACACTGCCTCTCCCAGTTTCGTGAATATCCTGGGATCAATGTTGAGGCCGAAGGGCATGTCTTGAACACAAAGGCTTTCCTGCTTAGGTGGAAACCCAGATAAGAAGAGAAGTTTCGAGCTATAGGCGCAAGCTAATAGCGGTCGGTAAGATCGACAGAGGTGGTGACGGTCCCACGGGGAAGTAAGGTCCATACCTAAGAGGTAGTCGTTTGATTGCTTTTTCTTGAGTAACCCTGTGGTGTACTCTTTCAGGACGGGAGTGTATTTCTGGGAGAAGGTCACTGGCGGAGGAGGAGGACCTTGAGGCCATTTTCATCTCAAACCGTTAGAGACTATGCTATGATCCCACAGACCGAGTCCAATGGTCACGAAAGTGGTAAAGTCTTCCCTCTACCAGGACCACCGCGTTGTGAGGGAGTGAATCTAGGTCCTTCCCTTCTCCGAGCCCCCTTTTTCCTAGGTCCGCTTTGATGTCGGGACTGTCTTCTACTCCTGTAGCTTCCTCTCTGGTGTCCATGAAAGGAGCCTGAGGGTTTGGATCTAGGGCTGCATGCAGGCAAAACATCCCAACGGAGTTGGGCTGTGTACCTGGGGAATCAGTGAGGTAGACCACCTGATGATGGGGGGTCAGATACAAAATCGTCGAACCAGAGGAAGGCTGTGATGACGAGTGGGAAACCGACTATCAATTCCTGTCTGATAGAGGTCTCAGACAGAACGTACTTCCCACAACTGACCCGATCAGACCAACAAACGTGTAGGTCGAACTGGAAGGGCAGAGCCTGGAATTATCGTACCCCCCATCCTGACAACATCCTGGTCCAGACAGATCGGGCCTGCCCTTTAGGAAATAATACCGTTACCTTCGGTACCTTGTCTAATCTAACCAAGGCAATCTCTTTCAATCGAACGAATCCGTTGAATGGGAATTCTAGTACCTGGGAGTAAAATCTAGGTCCCCCAGAGGGAGGACGTCTATGCCCTCCAGATTTATGGTACCACCTATATCCGAGTTCCTGAACGGCACTGACTCACCACCATACCTTAGAGCTCGTCATAGCCCCTTGGATTTCCTTAGTATGTGTTGCTTTTAGCCGTCACCGTTTATGCAGGGTAACATGAACATTAGGATCCTTTAATGGTCCTAGGTCGGTGACGTAGGTAATTGCAAAGCTGAAGGCTCAAAACTCATCCCCACATACCTGCCCGTCCATGGGGTCGTTGTCCAACCTTAGAGAGGACACTCCGAGGAGATAGGGACCTCTAGATGGAGCATTCCTTCCCAACTTCGATACCCAAGGGTGGAGAGCCTCTCTTTGCAGGCCAGAGAGAATCATCATCATCCTGATGGGAACCATGCAGGCGAACCTTCTGTAACACAAAGGGGACATAAGTCTGGATGTTCCTTGAACTTTGGTTAGCGATCCCATTCACAGGCTGGGATCAGCTGTATACTCTTAAAAAGCCATTTTAATGACAAGTTATTTAATGTATTATCTTCTGGGGTATAGTGCGACACTTGTATTCATGAAATGTGACACTGTTGGCGCATTCGCCACTGGGTGGAAATTTATTTCTATATGAACACTATGTTGTATGGATATTTATCCATATCTAGACATAGTTAGAATTGACTATGCATAAATATAGGCATAATTAATGTATTTCTATTTGAACACTATGTTGTATGGATATTTAGCCATATTTAGACAGTTAGGATTGAATATGCATAAATATAGGCATAATTAATTTAATTCTATTTGAACACGATGTTGTATGGATATTTATCCATATTTATACATAGTTAGAATTAAATTCATGCATAAATATAGGCATAATTAATTTAATTCTATTTGAACACGATGTTGTATGGATATTTATCCATATTTATACATAGTTAGAATTAAATACATGCATAAATATAGGCATAATTAATTTAATTCTATTTGAACACGATGTTGTATGGATATTTATCCATATTTATACATAGTTAGAATTAAATACATGCATAAATATAGGCATAGTTACGTTCATAAAAATTTTTTTTTTTTTTTTTTTTTTTTTTTTTTTTTTTTTTTTTTTTTTTTTTTTTTTTTTTTTTTTTTTTTTTTTTTTACAGGTAAAACAAAAGATTGGCCGCCCGTGGTCTGAGTGATCTCCGACAACCATCCCCGGTACAAACAAAGGTCCGTCATAGTGACAACGTGAACCAGAGGAAATCTAATATTAACCACAATGCTGATCGCCTGTACGATATCCGGTTAAGCCGGAGATTCGATGAAAAAGAACCGTAATGACGATATTGTGATAATTCATGAAAAAGGGTTCATACCCTGATTCTGAACGTCTGATTGATCTCAGTTTGTACCGGAGAACCAGTGACAAAGGTCCGGCAACGTGAAAACGTGATCCTCATCGGTACGATAACATTCTCTAAAACTGAATGTCTGTGTTATCTCCAGTGAAGCCGGATATTCGATGAAAAAGGGGCCGTAATAATGAAACTGTGAAATCCTCATCGGTATCACATTGTTAACTCCGGTTCTGGACGTCTGCTTGATCTCTGTTTGTATGGGAGATCCGGTAGCAAAGGCTAGTCCCCGTGAGATCGTGACCGTCACCGGTACGATACCATTAACCTCAATGAATGTTTGAGTTATCTCCAGCGTAGCCGGAGATTCGATGAAAAAAGGGGCCGGAAAGGTGTAATTGAGATCAAACATGACAAAGGTTCGTGTGCAAAAAGGTCTCAGCCGGAGTCTGAGTGCCGGATTTCACCGTTGCACTCCAAATATCTGACTAGTTCTCACCCAATGAGTATCCATTATAGCGGCGTATAACTCAAGGCGGAGCTAAACATAACTCAAGGCGGAGCTAAGGGTGTCGGTATAAATCGAACCCTATGACTTCTTAGGAGTAGTGGTTTTACGAGGAGCAATATGAATATCAGGAGCTGTCGAGGGTCCGGGGACCGGTGACGTTGATACTGGCAAAGCTGAAGTCTTATAAGTTCGAAGTGGCTTCACCTTGGGTCGTACGGAGGCAGAGGGATCCCGAGGAGAAGCCTTAGAGTTATCAAAACCTAGAAAGGAAGAGGTAGAAGAGGGAGTAGGAGAGAAAAGGGTTTCCACCAACTCGGCACCACTTACCTGCTCGTCCCTGGCTTCTACGTCTATATCCAGACCAGCCATGTCCATCGGTACGAGGGTTTCGTCCTCCACGGAAATGGTAGCCCTGACTTCTTCAATTACAGGGGCAGCAAGGTCAGGAGAGACTGCAGCAGTAGTCGAGCCTGGGAAGAGACGGGAGGCCATATCCCCATCGAGGAGATAGGGAGCGCCAGACGGGGCATTCCTGCCAAAGCCCGACACCCACGGTCGAAGAGTAGCCCTTGCTGACCGAAGAGAGACATCATCGGCCTGTAAGATTTGCAGTGATTAGTGATGGAGGAGGGGGTTTGCCCTCTTAAATATACTGTGTATATCATATTCATGTCTATATTAGTGTCTGCCAACGAGAAATAAGGAACAAAGGGAAAACCCACTTACATCATCATTCAGCAGAACTGACGACAACTCGTAACAGAACGAGCACAAATCCGGGAACCACACTGGGTATTGGGCCTGTCCCGGTTCCTGGATAAAGGGAATGGAGCAGTGAGCATGAGACCGGCAGAGGTCATGCCCAACGGGGTCGCTGAACGAGGCAGAGCATCCTTCAGCAGTACAACGGGCCTTCTGTAAAAGAAAGGAGACATGAGTCTGGTGATGCTTGAAACTCTGATAAGGGATAAAAACCTATTATTTTAGAGTTCTGGCACTCACTGAATTACCTAAGCACCCATATTGCATTGACCAAACAACTAACTATTAACTTTAAGTTGATACTGCCCCATACCATTGTTGGCACTTTAAAATTCAATTGTCTGTATATTTGTAATGCACCCAATGTCTGTTAATGACATAAGGATAATAAGCTTAAAGTAATCCGCCGACCTCCAAGGGTCGGAGAAGCAGTGACATGCCCTTAAAATAAATACAAACACCAGCCTTAGCTAAAGGCAAGGCAAATATAAGTGTGAAGTGTATGGGCGACCTCCGGTGAAGCCGGAGCTCCGGTGAGGCCGGATCGTAATGAAATGTCCTGAATAACGGAGCCTTAGCTAATTAGCTAAGGCAACTTTAAGTGTTAAGTGTTTGGGCGACCTCCGGTGACGCCGGAGGATAATGAGATGCCCTGAATAATTCAATTGTGGCTAATAATTCAATTGTGAAAGATAAAAAGCTAAGTCGTAGCTAAAGACTAAAGCTTAGATTATAGTAAAGCGTATTTACGATCTCCGGTGAGGCCGGAGGGAGAAGAAAGGTCCTGAATAATTATTGTGAATAACAACACAGTTGTAATAACAAAGGCTATTGTGGATATGGCCGTGGCCTGAGACCGAAGTAAGGGCCACCGGAGGGTCTTATCTAAACAATATGAAGCCCGTCCCATGTAGTAAACAATATAAATATAACAATAGAACGAAAGTTATTGAGAATCCCTCGTGGCGGAGTATAACTCAAGGCGGAGTGGATAACGTTCATAACTACTCCCGAGCCGTAACGGGGAGAGGACGAAACACGGACCAAAATAACGCTAACAATTGAAAAGTCACGAAAAATAAATAACTCGTAAGTTATCATCCACCCAGAGGGGGAGAGGTGAGGGAGGGAGAACCCGCTGAACGCACAAAACGGAAAACGGGAAATCCGCTCCCCCACCGGAGCTAAGAAAGAAAACGAGAGAAAGGGGTAACTCGTGACTGCGAACAGAAAACGGGGACCCCAATCTCCCGCTCTCTTGGACACAAAAACAGGACTAAAAATCACAAAACACTATTATAAACGTATAAAATAAAAATGTACATCCATATAACACTACGATCGAAGAATAGCATCCGTTAAAACTTAAAATAAATAGCACTGTTCCTTTAACCGAGTCGAGTGACGAACGCCTCGGGCGGTTACTAAACAAAAACAAAGCTAAATCGCTATCTCGATCGTAGGCTGGACTTACTTGCAAAAAGTACCATGAGCATAAATACACAAAAATAAAAATAAAAATAATAACGGTTCTAAAGGCATAAGGCCAGGGACTTAACCAAGAACCTAAGTGACAGAGTACTAAACGGGCAGATAAAGATGAATTCCCAAACAAGTGAACAATGGCCGCCATGAACGGCCAGACGGGAATAATAAAAGACTATACTGGATATAAAACACAAGCCCGGTACAATAAAATACTGTCAAAACAAACTATGGTACTTAACATTGGAATGTGTGAAGATGGAGCTTCGGACATGACAAAATAAATCCACGATAGATAAAAAAGACCGAGAGCACAACGAAACCATTCAACACTTTTGAATTCCAAAAAGAAGGATGTAGTTCAGATGGCGCTCGCGTCGTGGCGTGGGTGGTGCGGCGGTGGGGATGTGTCTAGGGCCTCTGTATCGGCCCATCCCTTTGGCGAAGGAATTAACTAAATGGAAGACAACCTGTGAATAGTGGATTTCACGCGCCTTTGCTTTATACACGACACCCAAAAGGTGCTCGCGCGAGGGTTGTAACCTCAGCATTCCATGCTTTTATCTTTCTCTGGTATAATTGGAAGGTTTTTATCAGAAAAGGTATACAAGAAGGACTTTTCGCCCGGCGCCACAGGTTCGACCCAGAAAATGCTTTCATAAGCAAATTGAAACAAATAACAGATCATATAAAAACTGCTATTAGATGAGATGACATAAAAAAATTGCTTTTCCTAGCTATTCTTGCATGAAAATCAATAGAAACAAGCATGCATGCATTTAATAGATTGGGTTTATAGTAATAAAAATTATTGTGATCTAATTGAATAATTCAGATTTTATATCAACAAAACGCATTTAAATCTTGAGTTTGCTAAAATTAGATTTAGTATTAGTACATGGAAACTAGCTTTAACAAATGGAAATTACGGTATCAATTGGTATGGACAAAATTTTCTGGAAATTATAAGGAACATTTCAAGTAACTAAAGCAGTAACAAATAGAATATTATAAAACTCAAGACTTCTCAATATGCCAGTAATGAATCTATTAATATCAATTAGTTAATCACTATATCTATCATTCTTTTTTTCAAATTGACTAACATGAATTAGTAAAATGTTCAATTTACAAAAGATCTAGGCTATGCAATGTAAAATTTCAAAATCAAACTGATTTGTTTGTGTAACCATTATGTACATAATAAAAGCTTTCAAACTTCAAAATTCCTAATCACTTGCAAGATTTTCATCAAGGTAGATCAACTTTAAACTTTTAAAATTGTACGGAAAGACATTGAGTAAATATATCCCTTATCTAGAATGATTGTTTACTTCTGCTATCAAAACTTTGAAAGAAACTCGTCTACAACCCGTATAAATTTGTTTTATTTCATATATACATCTGATAGCTGAATTACTGAAACCGAAATATGGTGCCTTTATTATATAATCTTGTAAGAGCAACACGGATATGAGAGCAAACTAAAGTAGAGGATATTCTAACAACATGTAAGAAAAATAAATGGACATGGGCATGAGAAAAGCTGATAATAGATGGAAATTAAGAATAACAGAATGGGTCCCTACAAATTCCAAACGAAGCATTGGAAGGAAGAGAGGACAATAGATTGACGAACTAAGAAAATCTGCAGTTATAGACTGGCATAAAGAATATAAACAGACACGAGTGGAAGGATATGTCTTGAGGCCTTTGTCCTGTAGTGGACTAGCAACGGCTGATGATGACAATGATCAATGATATATACTTACAGTACATACATATAATGTGTGTGTATTTCATAGTTTCTCTAAAAATTCCACTTTTGATTTACGCTAGCGATTTTAAACTATTCCTAAACAAAGTTTGCCATTCATTACTCAAAGAGATATTTTCAAAGATTACTAGGTAATACAGGTGATATTCTAGCCATGCTTATGACTGAATCTTCAAAACATTCAGCAACGAAATCCCCAAAAGACCTATAAAACACAGATTTATTAGAAATATAGAATTTTTAACATTAAGGATGATTCTATTTTAAGAAACGCCTCATGTTTATTTCATTCCTTAAGGATGATTTCATTTACTTAACTTGGAATTACAAGCTTAGTTTGGTCTTATCAGTAAAACTGAACTAGAACTCATGCAGTATTTACAAATATGTATCATAAACATCTTATGTCATAATCTCACTGAATGAAAAGAGCCTGTGTAAAATTCAATTTACTGTGCATTAATGTTTATCTGAAACAATTTTATTTAACATACATGATAACTCCCTACTCAAACCAAATACTGTACTAACAAAGCTCTAGTAATAAGACTTAATATAAACATCTTCCCCTAAATATTAGCTATAGGGACCAGTCTTATGAAGTACTGTACTTTTTTTAAACACCTGCCATTGAAAATATTGTAGAAAAATGTAGCAGTCTAAGTCAATTACTATTTGTAATTGATACAGTACATCCATTTTCATTTATGAAGATAATACATAAGTGCTGTATAAAAATGACTGACTCCCTATTAAAATTCTTGAACCCGACTGTTAGAAAATGATTTTGCTAAAAACAACTTCTTGGGATGATTGAGAACTAATTAAGGGATTTTGACGAAGGAAAAATCTATTTCTGGGGAGAGACCTGTGACGCCCGGTGAAAAGGATCCTTCTTTAATTAAGCCTTCTTATCAGAAAAAGAAGCATTGCAAATTTTTCAGTTTAAAGTTATCCTACAACAATATTTGTAACTCTGCCAAGTACCCCCATGTCATTTTTAACAAGATAGCATATTCATGAATGCATGAAGTAGAACTCCATTTTATCCTGGAGATCTAAATAATATTCTTTCTGCAAGAATAAAATTCATGTATGACGGAGGCATGGCATATGGTAAATTTCCCTTATGATTTATATGTTAAAGCTTAAATAAATTTGTACATTTAAAACCTTAACTAAAGACTGAATCCTTTCCATTTAAACCTGTTCTATATAATACAACTTACTGGCAATCAATGTAGCGTAAAATGATACGTTTATGTAAGAAGTCACTTAATAATAATTTGGTAAATTGACTGGTTTGTGTTATTTTCCATTGAATCTGGAAGTTTACTTAATAACTGAAATACTTATACTTTAGTGCTGGAAGGAAAATTGTAATATCAATCAAATATACCCTGTTTTCTAATCAAGCAGCTGGTTTTGCATCAAAACATCAAACATGGAAAGTGATATACTGTACTAGACTTACAATTAATCTATATTACTCTTTTTTTTTTTTGCTAAAACGTTATGAATTTCAAGGCAATATTATAATTATCGGTATTAATTATTCGACCAGTATCATACTCCAAATTTAAGATATATGGCATCCTATGGCTCAAAGGCAGCGTGTTTAGAATCTATGACCCATTAAAGCATACTATCTAATCTTACATTAGCTACTGCAACACTCATGAGACATTGATAATTTACCTTATGAGATATATGAGAAATTCTGTGATACTGGACTTTCGCAGATTGTATATGCTCAATATTATAAGCTCCCTTCAATAGATTATCTATTACCTACTCTGTAATCTGACTGAGGTGTAAACTGCTACTACTGGAGAGAAAAAAAAAAAAAAAAAAAAAAAAAATTAATATTGTAATGAAAATTTTAACTTATCTTTAAACTGATGTCAGTTAAATATTACAGCTTTCATCCTTGTTACCAGCTTTGATTTAGATATGCATAATTTAATCTTGCGCCATCACCGTTCCTTTAGCTTCCATCTCCTTACTATATTATTAGGGAAATCGGGTTGTGCGCCATATAGATTTCTGTTTACTGGCTTCGGCTTTTGGATTTCAAATGTGCAGGTAAATAAACGCATCTGAAAGAAAAGTAAAATATCTTGACTCCATATGTTCTTCACCTTTAAGTCATAAGCTGACTCTTGATAATCAATTTGATACATAGTCACTTTTTAGGATTATCCATTAGAATAACTGGCATATTCAACATCATCTTTTGAGATCAAGATAACAGATGCTTTTGAACCTTAAACTTAACCATGCTGTCATGGAGCTAAGAAAAACATCTGAAGGAAGGACTGCTAATAACCATTGTGTGAAAAAATGACTAATTGGTAGATAATTTGTATTTTTCCTAATGATACAAACCATAGCTATTTATTTAGGGGTATTACTTTGGGCAAAGCTTAAATGAAGAGCCATTAAAATTTAGCGAGGGTCAACTACCCATACAGCTAGTTAGTGGGGGTACGGGGGTTAGCTTGCTACCACTCCCGTTCAAACACCGATGATTTAGCTCACTATGCTTGGAGGTATGACTTCAAGGGGGATAGGGCTGAAGGGTAAGTTTGTATAAATAGCTAAGGTTTGTATCATTAGGAAAAATACAAAATATCTACGAATTTATCATTTGTTCCATAACTGGGAAAAAAACCTACGCTATTCATTTCGGGGTGACTCACCCATTAGGAAGGGTGGATGTCCCTGTCAATCTAGCTTTTGGCTTTACCCGGGGGCTCCTTATCTGAGTATGTTAATATTCAAAATAAGGAGTCCCTGCGCCTCACTAAAACCTTTCTACGCAAGGTTCGCGGCCTACACAAGCTGTGTGTTGAGATATTTAGAAGTGTGTCTGTCCAGGTATAGTTATTCCGAGTCTTTTCGTAGGAAAAACTGTTGTAACCAAGACTTTCCCAATACCACCTCGCCAGGGTATGGGGATGCAACAGTACTGTGTTAGCTTAATACTAGGAACACAAGATGAGCTTGGTTTAGCTGCATTGGTTTGAGGTCAGCTTATACAGAGAACCCAGGATGCTGCTTTCCCCAAGCGGAAGATGAAGAAAAGGATAAGAGCCAGTCAAACCTTTTCATTCACGCAGACTAAAACCGGTAACAGTGCCCTCAACCTTCTGCTACTTGTCCAATAAGGAGCTTGAGGTATACAACCAGCTGTTGTGTAGCCACCATAGGACCGATAGAGATCGTATCGAGTTCCTGTGGGTCACGTCTTGTAGGAGAAATGTTGTGAAAGTCACCTAGAGCATTCACACCCTTGGTTGTAGAACCTGCGTCAGAGAGTAATCTGCTTAGAAGGGCCAGGGGATGGCTATGCCCCTGACATCGTGGGTCGACGTGTTGGATGAGGATCTGGATTCAGAGCATAATTGATGACTCTGCCAGTCCAGCAGAGATGACGTTTTGGTGATCCTCCTCTTGTCTCTCCCTGTGCTAAGGACAAGAGAAGGGACCCGGGTGGGCTGTTGCCATTCTCTTGAGGTAGAGCCTCAAACTTCACCCCAGGGTTCAGTAACAGATGATTTGGAACGTCAGTTACCGAGTGGAGACTTGTTGTCTAGGATCCGTCACCTCTGGAGACTGTCTGGCAACAAACTTGGGGACGAAACTGAACATTGCTTTTCACCCTTCTCATGAATGGGCAATGTAGAAAGAGAGACCAAGATGTTCCTTGACTCGTTTGGCCGCCGTCAAAGTGTGTAGGAACACTGTCTTCTAAACCAGGTGAAAATTTGTTGCCTGGTGAAGTGGAACATAGGGAGGTCTCATTATAGACCGGAGAACTCGAACCATGTTCCGAGAGGGAGGTCTCAATTTCGACTGGGGAAAGGCAAGTTTGTAAGTCCGCATGAGTTAGGAAAAACTTAGCAATGAGGGGATGTCCCGTCCTTTCAGTGTGAAGGTGAGGCTCAAGGTTGAGTGATCGTCTTTACCCACCGAAACTGGAAAAGGGGTCTTTTCCTCCTGCATATACTCAAGGATTCCGCTATTGCTGGAATAGAGGTATCGAGTGGGGAGATAACCTTTCCCATGACACCAACAACAGAAGACGTTATAGTTTGCCTGGTAGACTGATGCTGAGGAATTCTTCAGATATTCAGACAACCTCTTCACAACTTATTGTGAAGAGGGTAGTCTCCAGGCCTACAATCATAGCGAAGCTATAGCTTGTGGTATATGTCGAAGTGTGGTTGTCTGTGACGTGGAGAGGGTTCTCTTGGAGGCTCTATCAGGAGCTGCAGAAGGTTTGGAAACCGTTCTGCGTAATGCTATTGCGGAGCTATGAGAGCCCTTGAGAGGCTGACCGATGTTCTAGCCTTGTTGATTACCCTTCTCTTTAGATAAAAACAGGGACGAGACGTAAACATCGTTGTTGTACCCTCTGTTGTTGGCAAGCTTCTTGCCAGAAAGCCTTGGGGTCTAGGATTAGGGAGCAGCGGAAGCCTAAGGTTCTGGGGTGTTGCGAACAGATCCATAGTTGGAGAACCCCATAAAGTCAGGACTTTGTGGGCTACAAGGTGATCCAAAGACCATTCGGTACACCTTATCTGAGATGCTGTGCTCAGATTGTCGCTGAGTACATTCCTCTAGTCTGGAAAGAAGCGGGCTGGTACTGTACTGGTACCGAGCAGACTTCGGCCCATCTTAGTATTTATACTGTTAGATGGGAAGATGCTGCGAACAAGTTCCTTCATCCTTGTTGATGTGAGGGCCTATGTGGTGTTGTTGCTCATCACGCCACTGAGTGGCCTGTTAGGAACTGATGAGGCTGTTGAAGGACCGGAAAGTTGCCCTTCATCTCTTAAGAGATTTAAGTGAAGGTACTTCCAGACTCTGTCCAGAGGGCTGAGGTCACGTGATGCAGCACTATGATTCCTCCTCCCTTCTTTTGATGTGTCTAAGCACAGCATCAAGTCCGAGGGGTGGGGAAGGATGAGAAGGTTACACCACTACTTAGATTCTCGACTGACACCCATCCCTTGAGGTTCGTCCAAGCTTCTAGTCCCATGGGGATTAGAATGTCCGGGGAACCGAAGGCTTGATTCCAATGGACTCAAGATGCCACTGGAGAGAACGAATCCTGAGGCAGCCGTTGGAAGCTAGACAGGCCAGGGATGATAGGTGTTCGAGGAGAAATAGTCACCCTAGGCTGAGAGTTCTTCTTGTCTTGAGAAAGAATCTTGTGACCTTTCTAAGCCTCATTATCCTGTCTTTAATGAGAAGGTTTCATGGAAATTGGTGTCTAGAATCGTTCCCATACACAGTATACCATACACAGGCAGGTAGGAAGACTTCCAAAGGTTTACCATGATCACCCAATCTTGGTAAAAAGACTTCACAAGGTCCGGTGCTAATGCAAGGTTGTCACCGAGTCTGCTAGGGTCAGTCAGTCGTCCAGAAAACGGAGGAGACAGAAGATGATCCTGTGAGCCCCGGATGAGTGCTGTGGAAAGACCGTAGCACAGTGCCCTGAACTGGTGTTTCTTGTTTGTCTAGACTGAATCTCTGATACTTCCCAGAAGATGGATGGTTTGGGCCCGGAGGTATGCGTCCTTTAGGTCCAGCGTGCACTTGAAGACTTGTGGTCTTACACCTTGTCCTAACTTCCCCGTGGTGTGGATATTGACCCAAAGGTACAGCTCCTTGCAGATCCTTTTGCATGCGAGATTGTTGACACTGGGGTCTTGACTCGTGGAGGAAAGGATGGGACGCAATACACGGTGTAAGGATTCTTCCCTGGGAGAGAACTCCTTTAACTGATAGAAGTGGTTAAGGCAACGCTTGACCCTACCATGCGCCCTGACGGGATTGATGCTATTCCTTAGAACAGCATTGGTCTAGCAAATGTTAACCAATGGTTAACGGCTGGGTATTGTGGCTACTGTGCAGTTGGAGATTGCTCACGAGTAGTCACCTGCTGACAAGTCGCTGAAGGGGGCTGTCGACTGCCTGCTGATTGCTTCAGTGGATTGGTGTGATGGTGAACAGCGAGTAGCAAGAAGTGTGTTATTTGCCTTCCGATCTAGGGAACCATGGGCAGAGGTTGACTAGTAGGTCTGAGTGATGAACTGCTGGTGAACAGTGAAATGTCGATGATCAGTAAATCAGCAATCTGTGAGCAGAAGATGGTAACTGACAGGCAGATAAAGGCTGTCTGGTCAGTCAGCCAAGGAAGTTTGGCGATGAGCTGGCGATTGGCTTGAAGACCCCCGAGAGACAGCAGAATGGTTTATAGATCATCAGTTGGTGATCGGTGAGCCATTGATGATCTGCGCTCGATCGAGAAATAGAGATCGGCGAACTAGAGATCAGCAAGCTGACGATTGGCTGGTCAGAGATCAGCAAGCTTAGGTCGATGATCGAAGAAAGACGAGCTGGCAATCGGCAATCTAGTGATCAGCAAGCTGATGACTGGTTATCAACTAGCAATCGGCGAGCGACACGCTAGAAATCGGAGATTGTTAGCAATTAGCGAGTTTGGAGGTCAATGATCAGAGAAAGATGAGCTAGCAGTTGGCGAACAGCGAGCTAGTGATCAGTCGGTTGATGATTTCTCATTGGTGGAAGATGAGCAAGAAATCGACGATCGGTGGACTAGTGAACGGCGGTAGGGGAGCTAGTGATCGGCGATCTGGCAATTAGAGATTGGCGAGCTAATGGTAGGCAGTTTGCAACATCCAGATCGTGTTTGCTGACAGTGGTACTGTCAGAGACACCTTCAGAAGAGTAAGGGTCCCAGGGTTCCTTGTGAGGAGTCTCGACCGATGGTAGATGCAGTTGATCCGCCTTGGAAGATGGAATCTTCGCGATCAAGAACTCTTCTGTGAAGCCTCTTCTCTCCTTTCCCGGCAGGCGTGCTGTAATGCATTTGTGGGAAGGGGAATAGGGCAATGATGACCTGTCCAAAAGTTTTTCCTTTCGTTCCTTTTGCCTCTAGTGCGAGTGTACAGGAGAGTAATGGAGCTTTGGAGAGCGCTTATGAGCAGGAGAGTGCTGGCACACAGGAAAGCACTGCGCAGGATGATGCTGGAGCGCAGACTCCAGAGAATGCGCAGGATGATGCTGGAGCGCAGACTCCAGAGAATGCGCAGGAAAGCGCTGGCGCGCAGTACGGCAGTGTACAGGAGGATGCTGGTGCGCACTTTCTGGTGAATGCGCAGAAGAGCACTGGCACGCAGGAAAGCACGGTGCAGGAGAGCGCTAGTGAGCAACCAAGCACAAGTGTGCAGGAGAGCGATAGATCTGCGAGAGCAAGTGCGCAGGAGAGCGCAGTAAGGAGCTGTGCAGAGTGTTGCACAGTCTCTCTCGAATGCGCAGGTGCAGGCGCATAGAAGAGCATCGGCGCTCAGTAAGACGTTGCGCAGGAGTGTGGGCGCATAGAAGAGCATCGGCACTCAGTAAGACGTTATGCAGGGTGTTGCACAGTCTCCTTAAAATGCGCAGGAGAGCCCGGGTGCGCAAGAGAGCGCTGGCCCGCAGTTCGGCACTGCGCAGGAGGTTGCTGTAGAGCAGCTACTGGAGAATGCAGATGCGCAGATGAGCACTGGCAACCTGGAGAGCGTCGGCGAGCTGGAGGTTGCTGAAGAGCTGGTGAAAACTTTGGCACTGCAGAGCACTGATGAGCAGTGGAGCGCTGGTGTGCAGGAGAGCCCTGGAGCTACTGCCCCGGAGAGCGCTGCGGCTTGGGAGAGCGCTGTCGTGCAGGAGAGAATTGGCGAGACGAAGATCGAGGTTGCGCAGGAGCGTGCTGTGGTTTTGGTGAGCGCTGTTGCGTCGGGGAGCGCTGACAAGCTCAAGCTGGAGAGCGCTGTTGTGCTGGTGAGAGCTGACAAGCTCGAGCTAGAGAGCGCAGTTGCACTGGCAAGTGTGGGTAGGCTGGTGACCGCTGCTCCCTGAAACGGCGAGGCTGCGCTGGAGAATGCCGGCGTTCGGGAGATCGCTGAGGACGAGCAGAAGACTTTAAGTCAGACAAACGCAGAAGTGTTGAAGAGTGCGGGTGCTCTGTAAAGCGTGAAGGAGCCGGGTGGCGCTGACGAGATGTTGGTGAGCTCTGGTGCGCTGCAAGGCGATTTCGCACTGGAGAGCGTTGGCGCATAGCTGCACGCTTAGGTAGGGCCTCAAGAGGCGGTACTGAAGACAGGAACAGCGACGGCAGGTCGGCTGGTAGGACGATCAGGAACGATACACAGAAGAGTCCTGAACCGAAGTCCGAGGACTAGCTGCAGCGTCGTCAGGAGAAGGTCCAGGAACAGGCCTGAAGACAATGGAAGAGGAGGCTCCTCTGCGGGGGAAGGCTGTGTTGGTGAAGAACCAAAGAAGTGTCTCTTCACTGGAGGTAACGGCATTCTTACAAAGAGAAGGGATGATGCCCTTTGATGACGCCACTGAGGGCCGGTGATCTGCAAGCTGACCTTCAGCGGTAGCAATCCTCCGAAGAGGAGTCTCTATGAGTGGTCACTTCTGCGAACGAGAGAGGTGATCACTTCGCAGGAGAGACTTGCCTAAGACTATGCTCCGCCCACAAAGGAAGAGAGACTCAGCAAGGAGGGGAGCGTAGTCTAGGCGAAGACAGCAACAGCAGTCGGAGTTGATGAAGTGATGAAGAAAATGCAGGGAAGTTCTCCCTCGGAAAGGAGAAACGACCCCACACCTGGGGAGGAATACTCTCCCTTGGAAGGGAAAGTAGTCTAAATCCTGGAGGAGAACCTCCTGGCAGCGCTCTAAGAAGATCTGCCGAGAGCGCTGCCTGAGGATGCATAGCCGGAGCTAGTTCTTCAAAGATGAAATGCTTATCAGGAGCTGCCACAGGCATACTTCTAAGGAGAAGGGATGACGTTCCTGATGACGCTCTCTAGGGGCTGGCAGTGACAGCAGATCCCCCCAGGCATGAACAGAACAGCTCTACTTCGTCAGCTCTCTTAGTCGAATGAAGAACTGCATCTCTAACTGAGGAAAAATAGAATAAATTATGTAACAAAATCCTCCCTCGGGAGGAACACCTTGTCCGCAACGGGAAAGGAGACCACCGAGGGAACAAACATAATATAAAAACTGCGCCCTCCCTTCCCTGGTCGACATCAACGGGAGAAGGAGAGCGGAGAGTAACTGTAATAAAATGACAAATTCGTAGATAATTTGTATTTTTCCTAACTATACAAACCTTAGCTATTTATTAGGGGTTATACTTTTGGCGGAGCTGAAATGACGAGCCATTAAAATTCAGCGAGAGTTAACTACCCACACCGCTAGTTAGCAGGGGTAGGGGGGGGTAGCTTGCTATCACTCCTGTTCACACACCTATGATTTAGTCACTTTGCTTGGAGGTAGGACTTCAAGGGGATAGGGATGGCGGGCAAGTTTGTATAAATAACTAAAGTTTGTATAGTTAGGAAAAATGTTATTTTCCTTAGTAAAATAAATTTTTGAATATACTTACCCGATGATCATGTAGCTGTCAACTCTGTTGCCCGACAGAAATCTAAGGTCGGGATACGCCAGCGATCGCTATACAGGTGGGGGTGTACACAACAGCAGCATCTGTGAGCAGGTACTCAAGTACTTCTTGTCAACAAGAACTCAATTTTCTCCTCGGTCCACTGGTTCTCTATGGGGAGGAAGGGAGGGTCCTTAAATTCATGATCATCGGGTAAGTATATTCAAAAATTTATTTTACTAAGGAAAATAACATTTTTCAATATTAATCTTACCCGATGGTCATGTAGCTGATTCACACCCAGGGTGGTGGGTGGAGACCAGCATACATGTTAACATTAGAAGCTAAGTATCCCGTATTTCATTTTAGCAGTTATTCAAAATAACAAGCATAAAATAAATAAGTACCTGGTAAGGAAGACGACTTGAACAATTACTCTGCCTTTTTAAGTACGTCTTCCTTACTGAGCCTCGCGATCCTCATAGGATGCTGAGCGACTCCTAGGAGCTGAAGTATGAAGGGTTGCAACCCATACTAAAGGTCCTCATCAAAACCTCTAATCTAGGCGCTTCTCAAGAAATGATTTTGACCACCCGCCAAATCAAGTAGGATGCGAAAGGCTTCTTAGCCTTCCGGACAACCCAAAAATATTTCAAGAGAAAGATTAAAAAGGTTCTGGAATTAGGGAATTGTAGTGGTGGAGCCCCCACCACTACTGCACTCGTTGCTACGAATGGTCCCAGAGTGTAGCAGTTCTCGTAAAGAGACTGGACATTCTTAAGATAAAAGACGCGAACACTGATTTGCTTTTCCAATAGGTTGCGTCGAATATATGTTGCAGAGATCTATTTTGGTTAAAGGTCACGAAAGTTGTGACAGTTCTAACTTCGTGTGTCCTTACCTTCAGCCAAGCTTGGTCTTCCTCATTCAGAAGGGAATGAGCTTCTCGTATTGACAGTCTGATAAAAATAGGATAAAGAATTCTCTGACATAGGCAAAGATGAATTCTTAAATGAACACCATAAAGCTTCAGACGGGCCTCGCAAAGGTTTTAAAGTAGAACTTAAGAGCTCTTACAGGACATAATACTCTTTCTAGTTCATTTCCAACCATACGATAAGTTTGGAATATCGAACGATATTGGTCAAGGCCGAGAAGGCAGGTCGTGTTTGGCTAGAAAACCAAGATGTAGAACATGTAGCCGTTTCGGATGAGAATCCGATGTTCTTGCTGAAGGCATGAATCTCACTGACTCTTTTAGCTGTGGTTAAGCATATCAGGAAAAGAGTCTTAAAGGTGAGATCTTTCAGGGAGGCTGATTGAAGTGGTTCGAACCTGTCTAACATAAGGAATCTTAGAACCACGTCTAAATTCCAACCAGGTGTAACCAAACGACGCTCCTTCGTGGTCTCAAAAGACTTAAGGAGGTCCTGTAGATCTTTATTGTTGGAAAGATCTAAGCCTCTGTGACGGAAGACTGATGCCAACATGCTTCTGTAACCCTTGATAGTGGGAGCTGAAAGAGATCGCTCTTTCCTCAGATATAAGAGGAAGTCAGCTATTTGAGTTACAGAGGTACTGGTCGAGGATACGGATACTGACTTGCACCAGTTTCGGAAGATTTCCCACTTCGATTGGTAGACTCTAAGGGTGGATGTTCTCCTTGCTCTAGCAATCGCTCTGGTTGCCTCCTTCGAAAAACCTCTAGTTCTCGAGAGTCTTTCGATACTCTGAAGGCAGTGAGACGAAGAGCGTGGAGGCCTTGGAGTACCTTCTTACGCGTGGCAGACGTAGCAGGTCCACCCTTAGGGGAAGAGTTCTGGGTACGTCAACTAGCCATCGAAGTACCTCGGTAAGTTATTCTCTCGCGGGCCAGAGGGAAGCAACTAGTGTCAACTTTGTCCCTTCGTGAGAGGCGAACTTCTGCAGTACCTTGTTGACAATCTAGAACGGAGGGAATGCATATAGATCTAGATGAGACCAATCTAGTATAAAGGCATCTAAAAGAACTACTGCTGGGTCCGGGATAGGTGAGCAAAGTATAGAGAGCCTCTTGGACATAGAGGTTGCGAAGAGATCTATGGTTGGCTGGCCCCAGGTGACCCAAAGTCTCTTGCATACATCCTTGTGGAGGGTCCAATATGTTGGAATTATTGTCGCTTCCTACTGAGACAATCTGCTAAGACATTCAAGTTGCCTTGGAAGAAACTTGTTACTAGCGAAAAGTCTAGACCTGTTGAACAGGATAGGAGGTCACTTGCGAACTCGTACCATGTCAGAGAGTAGGTCCCTCCTTGCTAGGAGATGTACATCAAAGCAGGGAGTTGTCCGTGTTCACCTCCACTACTTTGCCTTGAAGGAGAGACCTGAAGCTTTTCCAGGTCAGACGTACTGCCAGAAGCTTCTTGCAGGTGAAATGCATTGTCCTTTGACTCGAGTTCCATAATCCCGAGCATTCCCTACCGCCTAAGGTCGCACCCCAGCCTACGTCCGATGCGTCTGAGAAGAGAACGTGGTTGGGAGTCTGAACAGTCAGGGGAAAACCCTATTAAAGGTTGATAAAGTCCTTTCATCAAGTCAGACCAGACTTATCTTCCGGAAACCGGGATCGAGACCGCTTCTAGCGTCTTGTCCTTTTCCAGTGAAGAGCTAGATGAAACCGAAGAGGACGGAGGTGTAGTCTTCCAAGTGATACCAATTGAACCACGGATGACAGTGTCCTAACCAGACTCATCCACAGCCTGACAGGGCCGTGTTCCTTCTTCAGCATCTTCTGGATGGATAGCAGGGCTGGGGATGATCGTCTTGTTCAGCCATGTCCTCATCAGAGGGTTCCTCATCCGAAACTGATGAGGAAACGGCAACGGAGTGGGCAACGTCTGACTCGCTGAATCCGGTCTCACTGGTGGATGCGTGACGGAGCCGGACACAAGATCATGGTACTGCTGCACAGTCTGTGAACTGTCAACCATGGGGAAGCGAGGAAGTACAGCGACAACCCGAAACTGTCTAGACTGTCTGGGTTGTGCAGACAACCCCTTAACGGGTTGCTGAGGTTGCCGCACTGCGTCACAACAAGTCACCTCTGCAGGTTGTTGAACGTCTTCCCAGTGACACACTGAACGTCCACAACCACCTCCGAGAGTCGCATAACGTCAACGTGCGACTGGCAACCGACACTGGGTCGCACCGGTGGAGGAACCATCTCAACTGGCGGACGTGAGTAGGCTACCTCAGCGTCAACAGGGCGTACAACCAACCGGTAGGAAGGTTGTTGGCAAGAAGGTTCTTCTCCGTAAAAAATCCTCTATCAAGGACTAAGCTTGGACTGCATGTCTTGCAACAAAGCCCAAGGTCAATGGGAGCAGGTGTGGCAACAGACGGGGTTAGCGACTGAAGCGGAACCATTTACCCTCCCTGGAAGCATGTTATGCTTTAATTAAAGTCCATATGAGGCTAAGCAGCTTAAGGCTCCTCTCCAAATGACAGAGTCCTCAAGGGAATATCAGAAGGAGGGAGAACAGCACTTTCTCATCTACAGGAACCATGTCCGAGAAAAGCTAGGTTATCTCAGTGAGGGTTTCACTGGTGCATAAGCAGCAGACCAGAAGGCAACGTTATGAAACTGCTTGACAGTCTGTGAACTGTCAAAAACTGAACTGTCAACCCCAACAGGTGCGTGAGGACATACAGCACTGGTGTATTAGTAGCACACCAGAAGGCAACGTCATGTAACTGTTTGACAGTCTGTGAGTTGGCAACAACCAAAGCTGTGTGGGGAAGCCTCAACTCCTGACTGACAAGTTTGCTGCGGGCGAGTGGCGGTAACCACAGAGTGTTGCGGAGGCTGACACACCGTGTCAAAACACGGCAGCTTGTGGTAGCTCACGCACGGCAACGGAGTGCTCCGTGTGTCTGTGGGAGTCAGCATGCGTCTGGCAGAGTCGACTGCGCATGGGTGGAGGAGCTCTCACAACAAGAGTGTGGGAGCAGGCAGTCATGCCGGGCGCACAACCGTGGCAGGTTGTAGGCCAACGGGTGCATAGTCAACCTTCTCCGCAGCAGAGTTGCCAAATTAGCGATTTGTGCTAATTCATTGCCTTTTAACAGTATTCTATTTTAGCTACTTTCTTAGAGAAATTCCATATGACTTTAGCTACTTTCTAGCTACTTTTGCAAGCCTATCTAGTGACATTTGAAAATTTGAGTTGGCAACCCTGCTCCGCAGTCGGAGTGTGGGAGCTGGCAACAACAAAAGCGGAGTGCTGGTGCGTGGGAGGGACTGCCGTGGGTTGCGGATCATGCCGCATGCGGCAAAACACGGCAGCTTGACAGCACCTTCCCACTGCTGATGCGGTAGCTCATGCATGTCAACGGAGGGTGCAGCATGAACATGCGTCTGGCAGGGTCGACTGCGCATCGGTGGTGGAGCTCTCACAGGTGGAGTGTGGGAGCAGGCAGCCGCAGTATCTGCTGAGCACACAACCGTGGCAGGTTGTAGGTTAACAGGTGCAGTGTCAACCTTCTCAGCACGATACTCCTGCATGAAGGAAGCAAGCTGAGACTGCATAACTGCAGCATGGACCACTAGGGTCTATAAAAGACGGCAACAAACGGAGCTACTGTCCGTTGTGACTGAGGGTCTAAAACAGCTGGTGCGGCAACAGACGGAGTTACTGCCTGTTGCGGTACCACCTTGCCTCTCTCGGAAGGTGTGCAGTCGTCGGATGACTGCAGCGAGTCCGAACTGACCCAGTGGCTACACCTAGGCCGTTGGACTTGCGCGGAAGGGACCGACTTGCATTTAAAAAGCTGCAAGATTTGGTCCATGGTTTCTGCGAGAAACCTCTTCCGCAGACGAGGAATAAATGGGCTCTCTCATCTTTGTGTGGGTGGGGTGATCACGTCGGCAACGTGTGTAGATACACCCGAAACCACGGAGGGAAACGTCTGTTCGTCGATCAAGGCCTGTGGAACCCAAAAGTCCTTCGACATTACTTCTCCCCTGGGCTTGGGAGCTTGTAAGAGGTATCGGACTAGGTGAACAACTGGCACGAACAGACGAACCCTCGAACGTAACACTGTAACACTTTGCGCATATCACTTTATCACTTTTGATTTTCTGTTTGCACTTATTTCACTGAAATCGAAACTTTAACTGATTTCCACCTGAAACACGCAATCCTATCCTTCATTAAAAGGTAGTAATTGCGAAAACAGTTTACAATGCAACAGAAAAACATAATTAAAGATAAAGAATTCAGTGGCTGGAAAAGAGACTAAACACTAGATCAAATAAACTACGTTTAAAATCTCTCACCGCATAAAGCCTGGGAACAAGAATAAAACTCTAGAAACGTTTTACCTTCTTCCCCTACAGCGACAAGGGAGAAGAGTAAAAAACGAGAACAACGTTACCCGCTTGAACGAAACGTTTATTCTCCTCTCTCTCCCTCCGTCTCTATCCTTCTCTCTCTTCTCTCTTGACTTAGAACCAAAGAGAAGAGCCCAATTATATATCGTTAAAACATATTATTTGCTAAAGGAAAAAACTGAAAGGTTTCCCAAATAAAAAGTTCCTTTATTAAGAATTTAAACCATTTAAGCTAAGAAAGAATGAACGAAACACTAGAATCGGTTTACTCTTACTGCAACGTGAAACCGTGAAATACTCTCTCTCTATCGTAACGATAGAGCGCATGTTGAAAGTTCTGAACGTCAACAACTGCGGAGACAAAACTAAACGTTAGTTCATCTTTGAAAACAGTACGAGACTATCAAAGAAATTCTTTCAAAAACATAAAATTAAAAAAGGGTATAAATTCTTAAAAGGTAAATACGATATGACGGGCTCAAAGTTAATTAACTTCGGTTCCAAGTAAGGACCGCCTACTATTAGGAAAGGTCGCAAATAAACAAATATAAAAATTAATTTTTATAAGTTTATAATAAATGGAAAGTTAATCGAAGAGGCCTTAAAGGCGGAGAGATATAAAATAAATAGAACTATAACTTGTTAAGCAAAATTACCAAAACCTAAACACACTTCCGTCTAAGGGAAGGGTCGGCCATTTAAAAGTGAAAGAGAGTCCATACTCTCTTCGAGTCATAATTAAATCTATCCAAAACGAGTTCAAGTTTTGAAATGAAGATAAAACCCCTGCATAGCGAAAGCTCAAAACTGGAATAGTGTACTTCACCAAATCAATGTGAAAACAAATCCAGTTAGGGACGGCGTATTTAGTAGGTCTTACCTGTGGCACGACAGAGGAAAAATTGAGTTCTTGTTGACAAGAAGTACTTGAGTACCTGCTCACAGATGGCGCTGTTGTGTACACCCCCACCTGTATAGCGATCGCTGGCGTATCCCGACCTTAGATTTCTGTCGGGCAACAGAGTTGACAGCTACATGATCATCGGGTAAGATTAATATTGAAAAATACAAATTATCTACGAATTTGTCATTTGTTCCGTAACTGGAATACAAACCACGCTATTTATTAGGGGTGACTCACCCATTAGGAGCGGTGGACGTCCCTGCCAATCTGGCTTTTGGCTTTGCCTGGGGACGGGCTCCTTATCTGAGTACATTAGTACTCAAAAATAAGGCGTCCCTGCCCTCGCGGTCCACGGCCTACGCAAGCTGTGTGTTGAGACATGCAGAAGTGTGACTGTCTAGGTAAAGTTATTCCGAGTCTATTTAGGAAAAACCTGATGTAACCAAGACTTTCCCAATACCACCTCGCCAGGGTATGAGGACGCAACAGTATTAGCTTAATACTAGGTACACAAGGGTGCATGGGTTACCTGCAGTGCTTTGAGGCCAGCTTATGCAGAGAACCCAGGATGCTGCTTTCCCCACGAGAGGGTAGGATGAAGAAAAGAATAAGAGCCAGTCAAATCTTTTCATTCACACAGACTAAAACCAGGTAACAGTGCCCTCAACCTTCTGCTACTTGTCCAATAAGGAGCTTAAGGTATACAACCAGCTCTTGTGCAGCCACCACCGGACCGATAGAGATCGTATCAAGTTCCTGTGGGTCACGTCTTGCAGGAGAAAGATTGTGAAAGTCACCTTGAGCATCCACACCCTTTCTTGTAAAACCTACTTCACAGAGTAATCTGCTAAGAAGGACCAGGGACATAGCTATGCCCCTGACACTGTGAGTTGTCATGCCGAGACGATGTTTCGGTGATCCTCCTCTAGTCTCTCCCAGTGCAGATGACAAGAGAAGGGACCCGGGTGGGCTGTTGCAGTTTTCTTTAGGTAAAGTCTCATACCTTACCCTGGGTACAGTAACGGATGATCTGGATCGTCCGATAGCGAGTGGAGACTTGTGTAGGATCCGTCACCTCTGGAGACTGTGTCTGGCGACATACTCAGGGACGAAACTGAACTTTGTCTTTCACCCTTCTCAATAATGGGCGATGTCGAAAGAGAGACCATGAAGTTCCTTGACTTGTATGGTTGCAGTCCGAGTGTGTAGGAACATTGTGTTCTTAAATCAGGAGAAAATTTGTTGCCTGGTGAAGTGGAACATAAGGAGGTCTCTTTAGAGATCGGAGAATTTGAACCATGTTCCGAGAGGAAGGTCTCAATTTTGATTCTGGGAAAGGCAAGTTGTAAGTCCGTATGAATTAGTTAAAGTCTATCGATGAGAGGGTGTCCCTTTCTTTCAGTATGAAGGTGAAGGATCAAGGTTGAGTGATCATCTTTACCTGTCGAAACTGAATAGGGGGTCTTTTCCTCTTGTATATACTCAAGGATTCCGCTATTGCTGGAAACGAGGTATCGAGTGGAGAGACACTTTCACATGACACCAACCACACAAGACATTATACTGCCTGGTAGACTGATGCTGAGGAATTCCTCAGATATCTAGACAACCTTTTTGCAAAAGAGGTATTGGGTAGTCTCCAGGCATACAATCATAGCACAGCTATAGCTTGTGGTAGGTGTCGAAGTGGGTTGTCTGTGATGTGGAGAGGGTTCTCTTGGAGAGACTATCAGGAGCTGCAAAAGGTTTGGAAACCGTTTTTCATAATGCCATAGCGGAGCTAGAAGAGTCCTTGAGAGGTTGACCGATGTTCTAGCCTTCTTGAGTGTCCTTCTCCAGATAAAACGTCATTGTTGTACCCACCGTTGTTGCCAAAGAGCCTTGGGGTCTAGGGCTGGGGAGCAACGGCGGCCTGAGATTCAGGAGCGTTGCGAACAGAATCCTAGTTGAAGGACCCCGTAAAGTCGGGACTTTGTCGGCTGTAAGGCAATCCAAAGACCATTCGGTATACCTTATCTGAGATGCTGTGCACAGATTGTCGGCGAGTACGTTCTTCTAGTCTGGAATGAAGCGGGCTGGTAGTGGTACTGAACTGACTTTGGCCCATCTTAGTGTTTATACTGTTAGATGGGAAGAGGCTACAAGCAAGTTCCTTCTTGCTTGTCGATGTGAGTCTCTGTGTGGTGTATCGTCCATCACATCACTGAGTGGTCTGTTAGGAACTGATGAGCCTGCTGAAGGATAGGAAAGTTGGCCTTCATCTCTAAAGAGATTCATCTCTAAAGGGATTCAAGTGAAAGTACTTTCGGACTCTGTCCAGAGGGCTGAGGTCGTGTGGTGCAGCACTATGGTCCCTCCTCTCTTCTTTTGATGTGTTCTAAGCACAACCTCAAGTCCGAGGATGAGAAGGTTATGCCGCTCTGTAGATTCTCAACTGGCACCCATCCCTTGAGGTTTGTCCAAACTTCTGGTCCCATGGGGGTCAGAATGTTTGGGGGATCGAGGGTCTGATTCCAGTACGACTCAAGTCCCTTTGGAATGGGAGTTGTTCTCGTTTCGAGATGGTTTGAGGAGATTGGTGTCTAGAATCATTCCTAGATATAATCTATTTTTGGGTGAGATGGCCATGACGTCCTAATGGAAGGTTCCTTTAGTAGCTTCCGAAGGGTATATATGACTACCCTACAGTGATATTCCCAGAGAATCAAACCAAAGGTTTCACAGAATTCTAACTTCTGGCGCGAGTACTTTTAAGATTACTCTCAAGGGTATCGTATATCATCAGGGGACGTATTCTTGACACGCCACATTGCAATCTGCACCCCGAATAGCCTTTACGCCTCTAGGCTCTAGGGGGAAAACGTGGCAGAATAGAAGGGTAACCGCAACAAAGATTACCCTGGTTCCCCTACTACAATCGTATCAAAACCGCGCCAACTCCCTCTGGCGGTCATTCCTTGTAGCGTTGAGCAAGGTGCTACAGATACAGTAGATCAGGGGGGGAACCGAGAAGATCTTTTCATAGAAAAGAAGGGTGGGTCCATTAGGACGTCATAGCCATCTCACCCAAAAATGATATTTTGATTATAAAATAAATTTTTGAATATACTTACCCGGTGAATATATAATAGCTGACGTCTCCAACGGCTCGACAGATTCCAAAAACTCGCGAGCGATCGCCGTGAAGGTTGCGGGTGTGCCCACCAGCGCCAACTATCGGCCAGATACCGCATATACTTGTCAATTTCTCCAGTTCTTCTCAGTCCGCTGGGTCTCTATCGGGGAGGAAGGGAGGGCCTTTAATTTATATATTCACCGGGTAAGTATATTCAAAAATTTATTTTATAATCAAAATATCATTTTTAAATATTAAACTTAGCCGGTGAATATATAATAGCTGATTCACACCCATGGTGGTGGGTAGAGACCAGTATTAATACAATAAAGGCGTATATGCTCAAGAGTTTTTTGACAATTATTCCATAAAAAACCAACTTAAGTATAGGTACCTGGTAAGGAAGCTGACTCTGATGATTACTTTGCCTCATTAGTCCGCTTTCCTCACGAAGCCCAGCCATCCTCTCAGGATGCTGAAAGACTCCCAGGAGCTGTTATATCCAGGGCGAACACCCCTATAACAGGACCTCATCAATACCCTTAATCTGGGCGCTCTCAAGAAACAACATTTTGACCACCCGCCAAATCAAAAAGATTGCGAAAGACTCCTTAGTCTCCCGTACAACTCAAAATAAGATTAAAAATTTCAAGAGTAGATTAAAAGGATATTGGGATTAAGGAATGTAGTGGTAGAGCCTTCACCCACTACTGCACTCGCTGCTACGAATGGTCCCAGTGTGTAGCAGTCCTCATGAAGAGTCTGGACATCTTTCAAGTAATATGAAGCGAATACTGACTTGCCTCTCCAAAAGGTCGCGTCCATAATACTTTTAATGGATCTATTTTGCTTAAACGCTACTGAAGTCGCTATCGCTCTGACTTCATGAGCCTTGACTTTAAGTAAATTACGATCCTTCTCACTTAAATGAGAGTGTGCCTCCCGAATCAAAAGTCTAATAAAATAAGACCACGCATTCTTAGACATGGGCAAAGAGGGCTTTTTAACGGAGCACCATAAAGCCTCTGAACAACCTCGTAGCGGTTTAGCTCTGGATAAATAAAATTTAAGAGCTCTAACGGGGCACAGCACTCTATCAACTTCATTCCCCACAATCTCAGAAAGACTGGGGATATCAAATGATTTAGGCCAAGGACGAGACGGAAGTCCATTCTTGGCCAAAAAACCAAGTTGAAGAGCGCATACTGCTTTATTAGTGGAGAAGCCGATGTTCTTGCTAAAAGCATGTATCTCACTAACCCTTTTAGCCGAAGCCAAGCAGACCAAAAAAAAAGTGTCTTGAGGGTAAGATCCTTTAGGGAGGCTGAATTTAATGGTTCAAACCTGTCTGACATAAGAAACCGTAGGACCACGTCTAAGTTCCAAGCAGGAGTCGAAATATGACGCTCCTTGGAAGTCTCGAAAGACTTAAGCAGGTCTTGGAGGTCTTTGTTATTAGAAAGATCCCAACCCCTATGCCTGAAAACAGAAGCTAACATGCTTCTGTAGCCTTTAATGGTGGATGCAGAGAGGGAGCGACCGTTTCTCAGATAAAGCAGAAAATCCGCAATCTGCGCTACAGAGGCACTTGGAAGAGGAAATAGAGGAGGACTTGCACCAGTCTCTAAATACCTCCCATTTCGACTGATAGATCCTGATGGTAGAGGATCTTCTAGCCCTCGTGATCGCTCTAGCTGCCTCCTTCGAAAACCCTCGAGCTCAAGAGTCTTTCGATAGTCTGAAGGCAGTTAGACGAAGCGTGGGGAGGCTTTGATGAAATCTCTTTACGTGAGGCTGTCGCAAGAGGTCCATCAGCAACGGCAGAGTTCTTGGAACGTCTACCAGCCATAGAAGTACCTCTGAACCACTCTCTCGCGGGCCAGCGTGGAGCAACCAACGTCAACCTGGTCCCTTCGTGAGAGGTGAACTTCTGCAGCACCTTGTTTAGGATCTTGAAAGGTGGAAAGGCATAAACGTCCAGGTGAGACCAGTCCAGCAGGAAAGCGTCTATGTGGGCTGCCTCTGGATCTGGAACTGGAAAGCAGTAAGTCGAGAGCCTCTTTGTCAGTGAAGTCGCAAAAAGATCTATGGTGGGTTGACCCAATGTCATCCATAGCTTCTCGCACACAGTCTTGTGCAACGTCCACTCCATGGAGATGACTTGTCCTCTTCTGCTGAGGCAGTCCGCCAAGACATTCATTTTTCCTTGCACAAATCTCGCCAAAGGAGGGATGCTACTTGCCTTAAATGGAGTTCCTTCTGATCCGTGGACCAAAGACCCGAGCATTCCAGACTGTCCAGTGGAGCTCCCTAACCCAAATCCGATGCATCTGAATACAACACATGGTTTGGGTTCTTGATCGCAAGAGAAAGACCTTCTTGAAGTCTGATGTTGCTGTCCCACCAAGTCAGACATGTCTAGACTGAGTTGGAGATTGGGAAAGAGATACTCTCTAAGCCCTTCTCCTTGTTCCAATGGTTTAGGTGAAATTGGAGAGGGCAAAGGTTGAGTCTCCCCAGAGAGATAAACTACTCCAGCGATGAAAGAGTTCCCACGAGGCTAGTTCAAACCCTTACAGAGCAACTGTTTTTCTCTTGCAAGTGAAAGACTTTTAACAGAGCTTGTTCCATTCTTGTGGGAGACGAAAAGGCCCGAAAAATCCGACACTGTATCTCCATTCCCAAATAAAGAATAGTCTGGGATGGGGTACTGTAAGTTACGACTTCTCTACGTTCACTATGAGACCTAGCTCCTTGGTTAGGTCTAATGTCCATTAGAGGCTCTCCAGACAGCGATTTAATGACGATGCCCTGATTAGCCAGTCGTCAAAATAAAAGGAGGCTCTGAATCCTCAAAAAATGTAGAAAGCTTGCTACATTTTGCAAGGGCCTTGTAAAAACAAGAGGAGCAGGAATGAGGCCGAAGCACAGTGCTCGAAATTGGTACATTACTTTCCTGTCCACAAACCTCAGATGTTGTTGAAAGTTTGGATGACTCGGGATGTGGAAGTATGCATCCTGAAGGTCGAGAGAGACCATCCAGTCGCCTTCCCTTACTGCTGCCAAGACAGATTTGGTAGTCTTCATCATGAAGTTTGTCTTGACAATGAACACATTGAGCGCACTTACATCTTAAGTACTCCTGCAGTGAACGTGGCTGCCAGATCATTGGAGCCATCCCTGATAGCCTTGTTCCTGCAGTGAACGTGGCTGCCAGATCATTGGAGCCATCCCTGATAGCCTTGTTCATGCATGACATAATTGTACAGCAATACATTGACAGCTGGAGAGACCTTCTTAGTTAAGGCTCCCAGGGACCAATCCAACAAATAAAAACTTCAAACGCTCAAAAAAACTCCTAACAGGAGATGGTCTAGCTCTGAAGCAGACCATAAAATCTTGGAGCGTCTCATGACTAGACGACGAGGAGAGTCCACAAGGCTTAAGAAGTCTCCCTGGGCAGAGGCAGGTACTCCCAAGCCGAGAACTTCTCCTCGAGCTTCTCCTGTGTCACACCAGACGCCCGAGCGAGAAGCTAATTAAGAAGGAGGAAAAGCAAAAGCAGACTTTCCTAAACTTCTCCTGGATTCCAACCAGTCTCCCAGTAAGAGCATGGCCCTCTTGGAAGAACAAGAGAGAACTGACTTCGTAAAAGTAGGAGTCGAAGAAAGTCATGCCAAGAGTAAACTCAGACGGCGGAGCAGCCGTTACAAAACGAGTAGGACAAAATTTCACTAAAGAAATTCATAATTAAAATACAAGGGATTGTTGGACCACCCTAGGTTACTCCTCTTCTGAATGACTCCCCAAAGGTACATTAGTTGAAAGGGGGTCATCAACTTCTTCAGAAGGCACATCATCTGATAAATCTAAAGTCTTGCGAGAAGGAGATTTATATTCAGAATGACGTGAAGGAAAAGCCTGACAGGCTACATCAACTTGTATATGAACAGAAATTAAAGTTGGAGGGTCGATGTCACGTTGTGACTGCAGAGAATGTTATTCTACTACACGTCGTGACAGAAGTAACTGACGTTCAAACGTCCCGTAGTAACAGCGGTGACTGCTGTTCGATGCTATATCGTGACTACGATGACTGACCCTCGACGTCACGTCATGTCTACGGTGTCTACCGCTCAACGTCATGTCGTGTCTGCGGTGTCTGCAGCTCAACGTCACGTCGTGTCTGCGGTGTCTGCAGCTCAACGTCACGTCGTGTCTGCGGTGTCTGCAGCTCAACGTCACGCTGTGACTGCGGTGGCTGACGTTCAAAGCGATCAAAGTTACATCGAGATTTATGCTCCGCATCTCGCTTAACAGCAAAGCTGTCACTAGAGATAACGTCAGCGTGGCGTAACAAAGCTCGTCTAGAAGGTTGAAGACCCGAATCACGTATCCCAGAACCGTGACGTACAAAAAGCAAAGGATCCTTTCGCACAGGAACAGGATCGAAAGCTTCTATTGAAGAAGAAAGCTTTAACAGCATATCTTGCAAAACACTTAACTTCGGATCAACCTGTGACTGCGGTGGCTGACGTTCAAACGTCACGTAGTAAACAAGTGACTGCTGATCGATGCTATATCGAGACTACGGTGACTGACACTCGACGTCACGTTGTGTCTACAGTGTCTACCGCTCAACGTCACGTCGAGTCTGTGGCAGAAACGTCTGTACATGAACGTCATCGCTATGAACGGGACTCTTATTATGACTACAGCTAGGACGTTGAACTTGTTCTGAAGGAACTAATAAACGTTTCAACCGTCTCGAAACTTTACGCCCAGGCTTTTAAAGAGACGAATCATCGGAAGACGAGGAGAAACTTCGTCTCTCCTGTCTTATGGCAAGGACGTGCTTGCCGAGCAACGTCTGATACCTTTGAGGGAACGTCTGTTCGTTGGTTTACACTCCTCACTCCCTTAGGTCCTACGACATTCCTTCTCCCTGGTGCAGGGGAGCCTGAAAGAGGTCTCGGACTAGGCAAGTGACAAGCACGAACAAACGAACCCTCCACAACACAGAACATGTTTTTTTGCACTTACTGCACTGATATCGCATTTTTTAATAATTTCACATTAGACATGAATAAAACTGATTTCTACCTGAAGCACGCAATTCTCCCTTAAATCAAAAGGTTAGAATTGCGAAATGAGTAGTATAATGTAAGCACATTAGTACAAAATGAAACACACATGCAAACATCCAAAAACATATACATATATATCGAATAAAACGGAAATATATAAAGTTAAAAAGATCAGTGACTGGGGAGGAGACTAAACACTAGTTCACTAAGGACTACGTTTCACTGAGGGAAGGGTTGGCCATCTTTTCTCTATGGAAAAACCAGAGATGAAAAAAAAAAAGCAAGGGCAAAAAACTTTTCCTCTCCTTTCAAAAGCATTTCTTTTGAAGACAGTATTGAATAATCCAACACGGTGAAAGCAATAAAACCAAAACCAAGTACTTCACCAATTCGGTCGAAAACTCGAGGTCATAAAGCGAGCGGAACCAACTTGTCGACAAGACCGACAGAGAAGAACTGGAGAAATTGACAAGTATATGCGGTATCTGGCCGATAGTTGGCGCTGGTGGGCACACCCGCAACCTTCACGGTGATCGCTCGCGAGTTTTTGGAATCTGTCGAGCCGTCGGAGACGTCAGCTATTATATATTCACCGGCTAAGTTTAATATTTAAAAATAGATTTTTCGCTTCGCTCAAAATCCGTTTTTTGGGCTCAAGCCATGACGTCCTAATGGAAGCATACCAGAGAATTAGTGTATCTGTGGTTTTGTGTTAGTGCCTAAACCTTGGGGCAATATTTCCACGGCCAAAAGGGCCAATTGAGACAAAGGACGTTACCGTTATCCGTCATCATCACTAAGCAAAACAATGTTAGTGCTTCCTGCCCCCTGCAGGGAAGTGTCATTTTTAGACGTAGGAAAAGGGCCTCAAGGTAGCATATATTGTAAGAACAAACATAAGTATACACTGAGAATACAAACAGTCTCAAGGATTGTATATATTGCGGAACCAATATCAGTGTCCCCATCCATTGATTGTAAGCATACAATGATATGAGAAATACTTACATGAGTAAGTTAAGGAACTCTGGTATTTAAAAACATGCAATTGTTGGGCGAATTAGGACGCAACTGCATTTTAATAGACATTTATTCCTAATAAATGACTACATGCTAAATGAATGTAGCATGATAAGGAAATTATACGAGAGACATACACAGAAATTAATGTTCCCCTTTTTGAAAGGGGGAAATGATGAGTGCCACTCTCAAACTGAAGAAAAGTCCTTTTAACAAGACTTTTCTTTATAATTTCTGTACATGAAATAGTCTAACAACACTGTGTACTATGTACACACGGCACTAGTGGTATCCATATAATTTCACACCTGAGATTCTGAACAGATTTAATGTTACCTTGGCAACACTTATTCAAAGGGAGGTCACACGAAAATTGCTGACCCCTTCTCCTTTTAATTGATAGTCCCAATCAATTTACTGTTCATCGCAGAGCTAGACGACAGGGTCCAAATAGCACCTGCCGCCACCACATAATGCTTCAATCCATAGATTTTCTTAGTATAGTGTCTGTAAGACGCATTGGACAACCTCCGATCAGTAGGTGAACGAAGAGGCTGAAGTCCACACACTGAAAGGTTTAGTGATGAAGCAACTTTCCTCGGATCTTTTATCTGCAAGAGTACTGTCAGGATCCGCACCGCGAAAAAGGTAGGTGAGCTTCGCCCTCAGTTGTAGGGATAGTTTGATCCAAAGTTTTCTCCTGTAAAGAGCTGTTCCTCCTGAAGTCTGAAGTTCTATGAAGATAGACCTTAGATGCTCTAGCAGACCTAGAGAGACATCTTCCTTCAGAGGGCAGATTCTCCAGGAGCCCCACCTCTTAGTAGGTAGGACGTCTTTAATGAAAAAGGTTAGATCAGAAAGAGATGCAGATCTCCCACTTAATGTGGCCCTCAGGATAGGACCGCTATTTCACTAACTCTAGTCCCAGAGGCTATAGCGAACCGAAAAATTAACCTTTTAGGTTAGATGGTTGAGGGAACAATCCTCATTGTTCACAGGTGAGGCATAACGTAGGACCTTGTCCAAAGACCATTAGACGGGCTTTAGTGGCGTTGCGAGCCTAAGCCTGCACATGTTATCGGAAATTTATTAAAGATTCCAATCGTTAGATCCATTTAAAGGGCATATAGAAGAGGTCTAGTCAGGGCTGACTTGCACAGAGATAATGGTCCATGGATCCAAAGATCCCATTAAGTGACCTCTCTCGCAAAGTCGGCCATACCCTTGGTGCTTACTCAAGGGTTTATATGGAGACAAGGCCGAAGAACTAGCGTTCTCATAGTATTCAAGGATACACTGCCTCCTTCCTCAAAGGCCAACGTGCTGTCGGCCGCCAGACCCTGAATATAGGGGTGGACAGAGAAGTACAGGCAGAAGATCATGAGATTGTTTTTGGGCCTTTTTGCTTTACAAAACAATTTACTTTCCCAAGAAGACTCGTATTGTCTTCTCGTTGACTAGACTTGTATTCTTCTAGGAATTCTATTTTGCCTTTAAGATCCCAGTCTTTTTCCTAACCGTTAAGGGCAAGGAATTCGTAAAATGAAGGGATCAGGTGTACTGTGATAAATCGAAGGCAGTAAACTTCTGAACCTCCTGGATAATCCTAGGTGCATAACTAGGACTAGCCTCAGCCTCAGTTCCTTCATTACAGGGAACGGGATGTTCTTGGGCTTTCTGGGAGCCAATAGAGCCCCTCTTCCTTGGAAGGGTCTCAGCATGTAGAGGGCCTTCTGGAAGAAATTTTGATGGCTGAATAGGAATTCTAAGTCCATCACTTGTAATGTAGAGACATGATGTCTGTTACCTCCATTAGAGGGTCCTCGTATGGGACTAAATAACGAGATAGTATCTTGATAACGCTCATGATGAAGAGAACGAACTGCAGCTCGGGGACTTGTCTCTTTCTGGGAGGGAATGGGACTGCGTCCGTGTACCATTCCAACTCTATTGGGTGGAACCCGAGAAAAGCATCCGCTGTCACCTTGCAGATCATATATAACCGAGCTGCTGATAGGCGCCATTCCCTTAAGGAAGGGATGGCTAGCATTCCCTAATGAAATGAGACGTCCCTTATCCTCGACAGTTTCGACGCCTCATTATTGCTTCGATGCCCCAGATCAACCTGAGGAGGTCCGATCTGTGTGGAGAGAGTTTATCCACCCATTACTGGGCTAAAATGGCCTACGGGTCCGTGGCCCTTGGTCATTGTAGGGTAAGCGGAGAGGGAATGACCATCATTGATCCTATTAGATCTCTTCGAGCGTTTGATGCGTACCTTCTCCAGCCTCTTAGCGCATCTTATAGTTGTGCACGTAGCACTGGGACTGTCATCATCGTGAACTGGAGAGAGTTCGAAACTCCTCCCTGTTAGCATTATGGAATCCTGACTGATTACCATAGTCTCTTGACAGACCTTGCGATCTCCTTTTACATCCCCAGGGGAAAAGGGGGCGTTAGGGTGACTACAGGTTTCAATGGTTTTTTAAAACCTTGAAGCCCCTGAGCTGGAGAGAATCGAGATTCTATTATTTGCATCCTCAATGTTCCAGGGCCGGATCATCTCCATGGATGCTCATAGACAGTCATTTCGGGTGCTGCCCACCCCAGCCTGTCGTCCAGGGCCACCGTTGCCTGAACTCTTTCTAGGCTTGGTTTCGCTTGACTGTGTCTGCTAATTCCGTAAGGATCCTAGGACTGAAACTAGTCCGACGAGAATCTTGTACAGGATAAATGTTATCTTCTGTAACTTGGATCCTAGGTAGGAGGGGAGGGGGTGACTGACTGGAAGTTGCTGATAGACATCTTCCAGGGCTGGCTAGATTGTCAACACCCCTTACTGAATAGGGTCCTTATGTTCAGAAGGATTATCATTCTGAACTTGCTGTTCTATTGGAACTTGTTGCGTGGCGCCAAGTCCAGAATGACTCAGAGATTTCTCGAGTCTTTCATGTGAACACTAAACTGCCTTCATTGGAAATCGATGGACTCAACTTTCCTCACCGCTAGTATGCTCTAGAGCTTTAAGGTATACTCTTCTAGGGGGAATTTGAATATAAGAAGAGTTGAGGAAAGGATGGTGGAGGTATGTCCATTTCCATTCTAGTCTCATCTTGGTCAGGCCTTGGACTCCAGTGATCGAAGGTCCGGCGATCCAGGAGGAACTTCCCTCCTACCAGAAGCGTCTGTTTGCTTCACTTGATCCGAAGGTGTATAAATCAGACTATCTGTGGAACAACGGTCATTGTAACTGTGGGATGCTGTTTAACATCCTAGGGAGAACTAAGAAACCCTTCCGTTCTCCTTTCAGGCCATACCTGACTGTTTGCCTATATCAGCTTTTCAGTGTTTCACTGTAATAGAAGATTCCTTTCTATTGTATAAAGCTTAGGATAAGTACGCTGGAAAAGAGGAGAGACACAGACGTGTAAATCCTTCCAGCCAACTGCTGCGGTTTTCCTAATTATTGATTCTAGGGCATCCCCTTTCAAGAAGAGGCCGATGGAAGATTCTAGTCCATAAGACTAGAGTAGCGCCCTACATCCGGGGAATTAATAATGAGAATCAAGAGGCTGATGAAACATCAGCGTAAGGAAAAAAAGGGGGGGGAGTGGATCCCCCAAATCAGGTAGGTCTCAGCAAGGGGTTGTGCTTAGAAGCACAACGTACTGGAAAACAATTCTATTGTATGGTTATGTACCAAGGATTTCTGTCTGCGATATGGTCCTAAACTGCAGGTGTACAGGGTATTGTATACCCCTATACAACTGGCATGTTACCATCAAGGCTAGTGCTTGGGGGTAAGTTAACTGGCACAGTACTTCAGTACCGATATGGCTAGCAGGTCTTCGACATATCAGTGACTTGTCGGCTGTCAGCGGGTCGCTGACAGACGTCACACCATCCTAGCCAGTATTCAATGTGACTGGGTAGTGGTGAAAACTATACGCATAGTCAGCGGATCTCTGAACCAGAGGAGACTCCTCGGGCTGTCGGCAGACCGCCGGTAATTGGCGGGCTATCGATTGAAGGTATACCAACTCAGCTATTGACTGGGTGGTGACCAAGGGCACACACTGCCAGCTCTTGGCGGCGGAGTCAGATGTGACAGTGAAACAATGACTGCTGTCGTTGATTTCACTACAAGGTGTGGCTTGAATGTGGAGTCTCTGCCCGGTGTTTGTCAGTCGGGGGTTCGAGTCCCGCTCAGACTTACCAATGCCGTTAGTGTCTGCAACCTCAACTTGAGAGGCAGGGTTGGGGGGTGGGGTTTAGACCTTAAAAACCTTTAAAAGGAGCACTAAATAGGCATTTTTAGTAATGAGAAAGTGAATTTTTCGGTCTAATTCCCGTAGAGTTTTCGCATTTTACGAGTTCGCAGTTGAACCGCATTTAAGAGATAACTTTCGAAACGAAACCAACCACAGTTCGACAGCTCTAGACTGCCGTCTTGTAGATTGGGGATTTTGGAAATAATATTGCTGGGGGAACCTGCATATATTATGTCCGTGAAAATACTCATCTTTATAACTGCAGAAGACTGCAATGCATCATCTGGTGTCCCTCCTGTAAGGAAGGGAGAACAGAAAGGAGTATTCAATTGATTATCGCATCGATAAGCAATTTGCAAAATTGTCTTTTGACAAAATAGCTTAGGACAGAAAGCTAAAAGAGATAGTGGGAGACACATAGCCATGTATCCCCTGTGAGCCAATGCTGTTACTTCTCCTCAGTCTTAAGGAAATTCCTCCAACCAGGGAATTCCCTGAAGAAAAGGGGGCTCGAACACCTAGGTGTAAGGAAGTGTACATGCACTGTCCCCTTCTATGCTTAACGCTGTGAGGTAAGGAGGATTGATACACAATCAGAGTATCGAAGGAATGTCATTCTTTCGAAATAGGAGCGGTAACAGCAGAAGCTCGCATCCAAGATATGTTGATTAGAAATTAAAAGACATATATTTGTGTATCCCAACCCATCTATTCGCTGCAACCTCCCTTACAATATTAAATCAGGAAGTTTCATGAACAGGGAAACTCAGGGATAAGGGCTCTCCCCTTTAGGGGTTAGAGGCGTCACACCACCGGCCCTTTACGAAATTTAATATTGCAGGGTAAATAGAAACTGATTTCAAATCAGAATGTTGATGAAATATTATTCCATCAATATAGAATTGGGTCCAGCAAATATCTAGACAGGGACACCCAATATATATTGGAAATAACTACTAGTATAATCTATACGTTAGTTATCCATCTGCCATATTTACTATACCGCAAATATACAGACTACCTGTATAGACCTATACCGTAGTTCAGCCGGCAGAAAATAAAAGACATATACTTATGCATCCCAACCAATCTATTTGCTGTGACCTCCCGTACAATATTAAATCAGGGAGTTTCTTGATCAGGGAAACTCAGGGATAAGGGCTCTCCCCTATAGGGGTTAGAGGTGTCACACCACCAGCCCTTTACGAAATTCAATATTGCAGGGTAAATGGAAACTGATTTCAAATCAGAATATTGATGAAATATTAATCCATCAATATAAAATTGGGTTCAGCAAATATCTGGGCAGGGATACCCAAGATATATTGGAAATAACTACTAGTATAATATATACAATAGTTATTCATCTGCTGTATATACTATACTGCAATTATACTGATTACCTGTATATACATATACTGTAGTTCAGCCGGCATATTGCTGGATTAGCTAGCTATTGTCGGAGCATCTAGCAAGCTAGAAAAGAGAGAGAGAGAGAGAGAGAGAGAGAGAGAAAGCATGGAGTGAAGGCTATCTATTACTGTATATGTATACAGTAATAAAAGATGTAAAAGTTTAATTTTACTGCCTTTCTCCGAAAAGAAGGTTCACTTCCATTTAGCCATAGTACTATTGCCGGCTTACTTCTGTAGGCCAGCCTCCGACAGCACGAGTACAGTCGGCATGCTACCTACTGAGTCAGTATCTATCTGTGTAGGCCTACTGCCGGCCAGAACAATACGCTGACAACAACTGTGGCTAGCAGTTCAAGGGAGAACTGGAGAACCTTGGTGACAAAAGGGGCTTCCCATCCACAGCCGCCAAAGCCGCTGGAAGGCGGCAGTCGTCGACAGCTGCCATGGCCGTTGGCAGTCGGCAGTCGCCGACAGCTGACGGCTGAGGATGGGGAGGGGGGGGTCTGGGCGGCTCCGGCAACCCACCTGCAATGGTAAGGTTGCAGGACTCCAGCACAGGAAAGACAATGGCTCGGCCATCGTAAAAGAACAGAGAGGGGAGGGGAAAGGGTCCTATATGAGGTATAGGAGGGACCAGCAATGTTGCCGGATCTACACACCTGGAAGAAACTCTGTTTCAGTACCGGCACGACCACAAGCGGCAGGAGAATCATTTATTCTCCAGCTTAGGAGGTGCTAATACAGTTAAGGGGACGGCAGCTCATGCCGTTCCTCTCAACAAGGGAGAAACAGAGTTCCAATGCCGGCGCCATCCTAGGCCACAAGAGTATACTACTCTATAGCCTAGGGTCGGCGAGCATAGGACTAGTCTACTAGACCACAGGGAGAAGGTGGCGGTAACATTCGACCACTTCAGGTGTAGTCTAGGGAGGGCTAGCCTCCTATGCCGGTAGTTCCGACGGCAAGGGAATGCAATCAACCCGCCGACCGACTGCCGACAAAGACTAAATACTCTGAGGTTCTGATCGAATCCCAAAACTTGCCGACAGCCGTTAAGGGATGAGACAGAAAACTCTAGGCTAGTCATGCCTGAATTCGAAATTCAAAGCCGACGCAGGGAGTTTTAGCCTAAGGCTACTCTCAGAGGGAAGAGAGATTACCCCTAAATCTCTAGTGAGATTGATGATGGTTAATATAATTCCAGGAGATATCGATCTCTAGGAATGATAACCAATACACAAGGGTAACTGAGGAAATGACGAAAGTATATGTTGTCTAGGTTATGATACCCAGACAAGACGAGATTTCGGTTACCTAAATCACCAAAACTCTGACATACACGATCGCCACGGAAAGGGAAAAATATGCTCATAGATATCTTTACAATATATAATGCCTAAATAGCTTTCATAACAATGAATAAGCTATTTACACCGGAATGTCGTTCTGCTAACTAAATAGCACATGTACAAAGAACGACAGCGCCATGGCGACACCAGCGATCGGCGAAGATACGCACACAAGAAATACACAATTTCATTGCGAGGCTAGAACTAAATTACATATTGTAAAGAATCAATACTCAACTTTCTAGATGGAGAAAGAAGCCGTAGAAGCATAAATATTCCCAGAAATCGATCGGAAATGTTGGATCGACAGGGAACACCACCGAAGCGAGTCGCTACAGATAAAGGAATGGCTGCCAGAGGGAGTTGGCGCGGTTTTGATACAATTGTAGTAGGGGAACCAGGGTAATCTTTGTTGCGGTTACCCTTCTATTCTGCCACGTTTTCCCCCTAGAGCCTATAGGCGTAAAGGCTATTCGGGGTGCAGATTACCATGTGGCGTGTCAAGAATACGTCCCCTGATGATATACGATACCCTTGAGAGTAATCTTAAAGGTACTCGTGCCAGAAGTTAGAAATCTGTGAAACCTTTGGTTTGATTCTCTGTGAATATCACTGTAGTCATATATACCCTTCGGAAGCTACTAAAGGAACCTTCCATTAGGACGTCATGGCTTGAGCCCAAAAACACCAGTCTTCTGGGAGGGAAGTAGGGAAGACTTCCGCAGGTTTACCCTGATCACTGGATCTTGGTAAAAAGACTTCGGAAGTTCCGGTGTTAATGCAAGGTTGCCACTGAGTCTGCTAAGATCAGTTAGTTGTCCCGAAACGGAGGAGACAGAGGCCGATCCTGTGAGACCAGGATGGGTGTAGTGGAAATACCGAAGCACAGTGCCCCGAACTGGTGTTTCTTCTTTGTCTAAACTGAATCTTCCATCCTTCCTAGATGGATGGTTTGGAACTGGTATTAAGTGTCCTTTAGGTCCAGTGTGCAAATGAAGACCTGAGGTCTTAGCCCTTGTTCAAACTCAAACATGGTGTGGACATCGACCCAAAGGGACAGCTCCTTGCGGATCCTTTTGCATGGAAGATTGTCAACGCTGGAGTCTTTGACTCGTGTCGTAAAGGATCAGACGCGATACCCAGTGTAAGAATTCTTCTCTGAGAGAGAATTTCTTTAACTAACAGAAGGAAGGCAACGCTTAGCCTTACCATGCGACTGATGGGATTGATGCTAGGGTATTCCTTAGAATAGAATCAATCTGGCAAATGTTAATCAATGGTTAACAGTTGGGTATCGTGGTTACTGTGCAGTTGGAGCGTGCTCGCAAGTAGTTCCCTGTCGACACGCCGTTGATGAGGGTTGTCGAACGTTTGCCGATCACTTTAGTGTGATGGCGAATGGCCAGTAGCGTGAAGTATGTTGTATATCTTCTGATCTAGGAAACTACGGGAAGAGGTTGACTAGTAAGTTCGAGTCACGAACTGCTGGCGAATTGCCGATGATCGGTGAATCGGTGGTCTGTGAGCCGATGGCGAGTTACAGATCAGCAAGCTGATTAAGGTCCCCCTGGTTGGTTAGAGATGAGCAAGCTGAAGATGGGCTGGTCAGAGATCAGCGAGCCGAGTTCAATGATTGAAGAAAGATGAGCTGCCCATCAGTGATCTAGTGATCAGCAGGCTGATGACTGGTCATTGACTAGCAATCGGTGATTGGAACGCTAGAAATCGGAGATTGTTAGTCATTGGAGGGACTAGAGGTCAAAGATCAGCGTTGAGCTAGCAATTGGCGATCTGGTGATCGGCGACATAGCGATCAGTAAACCATGAACTAGCCATCAGCAACAATGATCTAGAGATCAAACTGTTGATGCTTTCCTGTCTGCTGACGGTGGTCTGTCAAGGAAAAAGGAAACTTTAGAAGAGACAGGGATCAAGGATTCCCCATTTCAATTCCCCTTGTAAGATGGTATCTTTGGGATCTTGAATCCTTCTGTGAAGCCTTTTTTCTCTTTCCCCGGTGGCAATGTTATGTGTTTGCGGGGAGGAATGGGGCAATGGTGACCTGTCCAAAAAGTTTTAATCCTATTTACTGCCTATTGCGCAAGTGTGTAGGAGAGTACTGGAGTGATGGCACACAGGATGATGCTGGTGCTCAATTTCTGCCTGGAGAGCAGGCAAGCGCTGGCTCTTAGGCAAGAGCTGACGCATTGGATCTGTGAGCACTGACTCTTTGGTAAGAGCTGGCACATTGATTTGAGACCGCAACAGTGCAGGAGGGTGCAGGAAAGTGCAGAAGAGCGCTGGCGCGCAGTAAGACACTGTGTAGTTTTGTGCATTCTCCCTAGAATGCGCCAAAGCGTGTGACTGGTTGCGCAAGGGCGGGTGCATTGGCGCATGCGTGAGAGTACTATGTGGAGACCGCTGACGCGCGCGTTATGAGTACTACGTGGAGACTTGGCGCGTGTGTACGGAAGACCATTGGCGCGGGAGACCATCGGCGGACTGTCGCTGGGCGCGCATGCGGAAGACTGTCGCGCGGGAGACCGTCGGCGCCAGCGCACGGGAGACTGTTGACGCCAGCGCGTGGAAGACCGTCGGTGGGCGCGCGCGGAAGACTGTGGCCGCGGGCGGAAGACTGTTGGCGCGCGCGCGGAAGACTGTTGGCGCGTGCACGCAAGTCTATTGGCCCGCAAGAGCATTGGCCCTCGCACGCGCGCGGAAGGCTCTAGTCGCGCGCGCGAAGGTAGCGCTAGTAGGTCGGCAGGTCAGCTGGCAGGACAAACAGAAGCTGGGATGAGCCCTTTGGAAGGGCAAACATCCATGATGGAGACCGTAAAGGTCCACGGATGAGTCCAAGGACTAACAGCGACGTAAAGTTGTGTTGGTAGATCGGTAGGTCAGCTGGCAGCGAGCATCCACCGATGGGGACCGTAAAAAAGTCCGCGTTAGAGTCCAGGACCGAAGTCCAAAGGACTACCAGCGGCGTAAGGATGCGTTGGTAGATCGGCAGGTCAGCTGGTAGGACGATCAAGAACTGGGATGTGCCCTTTGGAAGGGCGAACATCCACCGAAGGCAACCATGAAAGGTTCATAGAAGAGTCCAGGACCGAAGTCCATGGATTAAGTTGCAGCGCAAGGTTGCGCTGGTAGGTCTGCTGGCGCTGGCAGGATAATCAGGAACTGATGAGCAGCGTGATGCTCCGAAGAGGTGTCTCTATGGGTGGCCTCTCTCACAAACTAGAGAGGTGAACACTTCGTAGAAGAGACTTGAAGACGCCCATGAGGGCCGGTGAATCAGCAAGCTGACCTTTAACAGTAGCGTTCCTCCGAAGAGGAGCCTCTATGAGTGGCCTGGTGAACACTTCGTAGAAGAGACTTGAAGACACCCATGAGGGCTGGTGGATCAGCAAGCTAACCTTTAACAGTAGCGATCCTCCAAAGAGGAGTCTCTATGAGTGGCCTCTCTCGCGAACGAGAGAGGTAAGCACTTCGTAGAAGAGACTTGCCAAGACCGTGCTCCGCCCCTGAAGGAAGAGAAACTCAGCAAGGGGGGACAGAAGTATAGACGAAAGCAGCAACAGCAGTAAGGGACGATGAATTTATTAAGATATGGGAAGTTCTCCCTTGGAAGGGAGAAACAGCCTCACATCTGGGGAGGAAACTTTCCCTCGGAAGGGAAGTTGTCCAACCCCTGGAGGTGATCCTCCATTAGCGTTTTAAGATGATCTGAAGTGCTGGTCATGTTGTCAGGGGAGTACTTCTTAGAGAAGGGATGACGCCCATGACGACGTTCTCTGAGGGATGGCAGTGACAGCAGATTCCCCAGGCATGAACAGAACAGCTCTGCTTCCTCGGCACTCTTAGTCGAACGATGGAAAATGACAAATTCGTAGATAATTTGTATTTTTCCCAACTATACAAACCTTAGCTATTTAATAGGGGTATTACTTTCGGCGTAGCTGAAATGACGAGCCATTAATTTTTAACGAGGGTTTACTACCCACACCGCTAGTTAGCGGGGGGTAGGGGAGGGTAGCTTGCTATCCCCCGCCTCTCACACATCTGTGCTTGAGCTCACTTTGCTTAGAGGTAAGACTTCAAGGGGGATAGGGCTGGCAGGCAAGTTTGGTTAAATAGCTAAGGTTTGTATAGCTAGGAAAAATACAAATTATCTACGTATTTGTCATTTGTTCCGTAACTGGAATACAAACCATGCTATTTAATAGGGGTGACTCACCCATTAGGAGGGGTGTACGTCCCAGCCAGTCTGGCTTTTGGCTTTGCCAGGGGACTCCTTATTTGAGTGTGTAAGCATCCAAGAAATAAGGAGTCCCTGTACCTCGCTAGAACCTTGCTACGTAAGGTCTGCGGCCTACGAAAGCTGTGTGTGAAGGTATGAAGAAGTGTGACTCGTCCTAGAAAGTTGTTCTGAAGTTCTTTAGATGGAAACTTCTAGACTAGGACTTTCCCAATACCACCTCGTCAGGGTATGGAGACGTAACAGTATTAATCTTAATACTAGGAACACAAGGGAGCATGGTTTACCTGCAGTGGTTTGAAGTCAGCTATGCAGAGAACCCAGGATGCTGCTTTCCCCAAGAGAGGGGATGATGAAGAAAAGAATAAGGGCCAGTCCAACCTTTTCATTCATGCAGACTAAAAACCGGGTAACAATGCCCTCAACCTTCTGCTACTTGTCCAATAAGGAGCTTGAGGTTTTAAACCAGCTGTTGTGCAGCCACCACAGGACTGATAGAGAACGTATCAAGTCTCCTGTGGGTCACGTCTTGCAGGTAGTGGGATGAGAACGTTGTTTGACGTTTCCACACCCCAGCTTGAAGAACCTGCGTCACTGAAAAATTTCTTTTGAAGGCCAGGGATGTAGCTATGCCCCTGACATCATGTGGTCTGGGGCGATGTGACAGAGGAGGGTCTGGATTCAGAGCCAGGTCAATGACCCTGTGAATCCATGCAGAGATGGTGTTCTTGGTGACCCTCCTCTTAGTCCTTCCTGTGCTGACAAATAGTGCTGGCACACGAGGACAGGCTGTGGCTGTTCTTTTGAGGTACAGCCTCAAGCTCCTTACTGAGCATAGTAAGAGATGGTCTGGGTCATCTGTTACAGTACAGAGACTAGAAATCCGGAAGGAGTCGAATCGAGGATCCGCTACTCCTGGATTCTGAGTCTTAGCAATAAACTCAGGGACGAAGCTAAACGTTACCTCCCCCCATCCCCTTGAATGGGCAATGTCATACAAGAGACCATGAAGTTCGCTGACTCGCTTGGCCGAGGCCAAAGCTAGCAGGAATACCGTCTTCCAGGTTAGGTGGCAATCTGATGCCTGGCGTAATGGTTCATAGGGAGGTCTCTTAAGAGACCTGAGAACTCGAACCACGTTCCATGGGGGAAGTCTCACTTCCGACTGAGGGCAGGTAAGTTCATAACTACGTATGAGTAGAGAAAGTTCTAGCGATGAGGAAATGTCCTTTTCTTTCAGCCTGAAGGCAAGACTTAAGGCTGAGCGATAGCCTTTCACTGGCGAGACTGAAAGGCGCATTTCTTCACGCAAATACACGAGGAACTACGCTATTATTGGAATAGTGGCATCGAGTGGAGAGATACCCCTTCCACGACACCAACCACAGAAGACTTTCCACTTTGCCTGGTAGACTGCTGCTGAAGACTTTCGCAGGTGTCCAGACATCCTGATCGCAACTTGTTGCGAAAATCCTCTCTTAGAGAGGAGATGCTGGATAGTCTCCAGGCGTGAAGCCGTAGTGATCCTACGGCTTTGTGGAAGATGTTGGCATGTGGTTGTTTGAGTAGATTGTGTCGTGGAGGGAGTTCTCTTGGTGGCTCCGTTAGGAGTTGCAGAAGGTCCGGGAACCATTCTGCGTGATGCCATAGCAGAGCTATGAGGGTCATTGAAAGATTGACCGATGTTCTGGTCTTGAGTACCCTCCTCATCAGTAAGAACGGGGGAAAGGCGTAAACATCGATGTTGTCCCACCGTTGTTGGAAAGCATCTTGCGAGAGAGCCTTGGGGTCTGGGACTGGGGAACAGTACAGCGGGAGCCTGAAGTTCAGGGCCGTTGCAAGGAGGTCCACAGTCGGAGAACCCCACAAAGTCAGGACTTTGTTGGCTACTAGATGATCCAAAGACCACTCGGTACTCACCGAGATGCTCTGATCAGGTTGCCGGCGAGCATATTCCTTTTGCCCGGAATGAAGCGTGCCGATAGTGGTATTGAGTGGATTTCGGCGCATCATTGTATCTCTACTGCTAGATGGGATAGTTGCTGCGAAAAAGTACCTCCTTGTTTGTTGATGAAGGCCACTACAGTGGTGTTGTCGCTCATCAACACCACAGAGTGACTTGCCAGGTACTGTTGGAACTGTTGAAGGGCCAGAAAGACGGCCTTCATCTCTAGGAGATTTATGTGGAGGTACTTTTCTCACTCTGACCAGAGGCCTGAGGTCGTGTGGTGCAGCACGTGGGCCCCCCAACCTTTTTTGGAAGCGTCCGAAAACAGCATCAAATCCGGGGGATGACGAGAAGATCCACTCCTTTTCGTAGGTTCTCGTCTACCACCCACCACTGGAGATCCGTCAGTTCCGCAGGTCCCATGGGGATCTGGATGTCCGGGGAGTCGTACGCATGATTCCACCGGGACTTGAGTCGCCACTGGAGGGATCTCATCCTGAGGCGACCATTGGGAACTAGACGGGCCAGCGATGAAAGGTGACCGAGGAGACGTAACCACGATTGGGCTGGAAGTTCTTCTCGTCTGAGAAAAGGTCTTGCGACCTCCCTCAACCTTGCTTTCCTGTCGTCTGATGGGAAGGCTTTGTGGAGAGTGGTGTCTATAATCATGCCTAGGTATACCAGTCATTGAGTGGGAAGCAGTGAAGACTTCTTGAGATTTACCATGATCCCCAGGTCTTGGCAAAGTCTCAGAAGTTTGTCTCAGTGTTGAAGAAGGGTTGACACCGAGTCTGCTAGGATTAACCAGACGTACAGAAACGGCGGAGACGGATGCCAATCCTGTGTGCCCAAGATGATACTAGGGTGAACACTCTGGTGAAGACTTGTGGTGCTGTGGAGAGACTGAAGCACAGCACCTTAAACTGGTACTTTCTGTTGTCTAAGGTGAATCTTGAGTACTTCCTTGAAGACGGATAGACTGGGATCTGGAAGTACGCGTCCTTTAGGTCCAGTGCGCACATGAAGTCTTGCGGTCATGTTCCTTTCAATCCCCGACTGAGTAGACCCCTCGGCGCGAGGAGAGGTTTCCCCCATTGGTGCGATGGGGGAGAGTCTCTCTTCGTGTGATTCCCTTGGGGATGTGAAATCTTCATCCGAAAGGGGAGAGGCAGTCTGACGAAAGGAAGGAATCTGCCTCGAAGGTCTGCGTGGAGTTAGTTTTGCCCTTGGGGAAGTGACCGTGTCTGGAACTCCTCTTTTTCTCTTCAAAGGGGTAGAAGAAGCCATGGTTCTGTGTCCCAATTCAGAAAAGACAAGCTTGAAAGCCTGCGTTACGGCTCTGATCAGTGCATCGAACCAGGGCCGTTGGCTGACAGATGCCCTGTCAGACATAACCCTTGAAGGGGTAGGGATTGAAGGATCCCTGGGAGGAGTCCCCATGATTGGTGGGTTCGCCTGTGGTGGCTTTGGGATCCTGGACCCCTCTAGATGTTTCCCTTCTCCCACAATGCGCGGTAGTATGCGCTTGCGGGGGAGGGGAATGAGGCGATGGCGACCTTGCCATGCGTAGTTAAGTAATCTCGCGCGCGGGAGAATATCGCGCGAGGGAGAATATCGGGGCGCACGCGAGGGAGAATATCGGGGCTAACGCGAGGGAGAATATTGGGGCGCACGCGCGGGAGACTGTTGGCGCGCAAGCACGCGTGCACGGGCGTGAGGGAGTATTCGCGCGCGTGCAGGATCAATACGTTGAGTGTGCGGGCGCGCGGGAGAGAGTTCGCGCACACCTGTAACAGCCGTATGGCGCGCGCGCAGGAGAAAGATCCCTAGCGCGCGGGCACGCAGTTGAATCATGTGAGGCACGTGGGAGCGCGAGAGAATGTTGGCGTGCATCCTTTGGAGAGGATGGACGAGCGTGCGCAGGGCGCATGCACGTATCCTCACGGATGTGTGCGGAAGAAGGCTAGCGCGATGGTACTGGTTGGCGCGAGGGAGAAGCCAGCTTTGCCGACTTCACAGCAGCCCTACGTTCAGTAGATTGTTGGCGCGCAGGAGAGTTGGATGTTGGGTGCGTAAGCGTGCGGGCAGGAGAGCGCTGGCGCGCAGGAGATTAATGGCGCGCAGGTGAGTGTTGGCACGCAGCTGGGCGTGGGCAAGTAGGAGAATGTTGGCGCGTATGCGCAGGCAAGACCTGGCGCGTAGGAGAACGTGGGCGCGAATGCACATGAGGGCGCGCGTAGCGCGTGATGGAGTTATTCTCCTGTTGGGGCGTATGCGCGTGTTGGCGCGTACGCCCTTGATGCACTAAGGAGCGTTCGTCAGGTTTTGTTGGCGCGTAGCGCGTATCTGGTTGGCGCGCCTTAGCGTGCTTAGGTGAAGCTTATTAGGCCCATGTAGAAATGATGACGGCAGGTCTGTCGGATGGAAGGTCGACGTGTCCATTAAACAGACTACCTTCCACCGAAGGCGATTGCGAATGATCTGCAGAAAGGTCCAGGACCAGTGCAGGAGCAATGATAGATGATTGGTCTCGAGGCTCCTCTGAGGTAGACTGCATCGAAAGTGTTGAACCAAAGAGGCGCCTCCTCACCGCAGGTGAAGGAAGGCCTCTATGGCAAAGAGGAAGGCGAGCTGACCTTCTGCAGTCCTCCGAAGAGGAGTCTCTGTAAGTGAACTCCCCCGAGGGGAAGAAACACTAGCAGGAGAGACTGACAATGGACTTAAGTTTCTCCCTCGTAGGTTGAACAGCAACGGGAGAAACTAAGCCGTCAGCTACCGTAGAGTTTGGAGAGGCAGAGGTGATGGGTGATACAGCATTGGATACCTCTGACATCACAACGTCGACAAGAGACAGAGGATCAACCTCTGACGGTGACAGCGATTGCTTGACAGCGGCACTCAATCGGATGTAGTTAAGCAAAACCTCCTTGGAGGGCGAACCCGTAAGCCCCAAGGAGGACCAAAGCTGAAATAAGGTTAGTGACATATCCTCCCCCAGGGGGAGAGGTGGAGCTGCTTCACTAGGGGAAGCAACGTCATCTCTCAAGCCCCGAGGTTGGTAAACAGTACATCGGTCTACGCTACCACTCGACGGTCTCTCGAAAGAGACTGACCGAGTGGGAGCTTCGGAGGAGGTTTGGGCAACGGAAGAAAAGGCCTTGGGTTTTTCTCCATTCAAAGAAACTTTCGAAAGAGAAATATCCCGTTTGGACTTCTAACGTCGTCGCGAAAACCTCTCCCACAGGAAGGTAGAACACTCCCTACACTCACTACACCTGTTGTTGCTATCACACCGTTTGCCCCTACAAGAAGGACAAAGGGCGTGAGGATCAGTCTCGACTGCCGACACGAATGTTCCACAGGGGTGGTCGGGAAACCCAGGGCAGGTGCGCATGATTGCAGAGGCCAACTTCACATATACAGAACTAGAAAAAAGAAAAGACAAAAGCAATTAAATAGCTGCCAAATGATGGCGAGGATGAGAGCAGACACGTCCGACCACCATCCGAGCCGAGAGCAAAGTGAGCCCAAGCACAGGTGTGTGAGAGGGGGGGGGGGGTAGCAAGCTACCCTCCCCTACCCCTGCTAACTACCGGTGTGGGTAGTAAACCCTCGTTAAAAATTAATGGCTCGTCATTTCAGCTACGCCGTGGTTTGTATTCCAGTTACGGAACAAACTGCATAGTTAACTGGGAAAAAATAAAAAATTAATTATTTAACAGAAATTCCCTATGGAGGAACTTCGAAGAGGAACCCCAAGGGAACAACATAAAAATAATTATTGCCCCCTTCCTTCCCCAGTCGACATACACGAGAGAAGGGGGGAGCGGAGTAACTGTAATAAAAACAGAATTACAATTATTTAAATCAGGTAAGAATATTCACTAATAGTAAGAACCACTGATCCTCCGAAGGGAAGTGTTCCCCACGGAGAAAAGCTTTAAAGTTAAAATTACAATTATAATTTTACTAAAAAAAATTGACACAAACAATCGGAAGAGCACCCTAACCCGCGCACGGGAAAGGAGTTAAAAGACAAAAATTAATGGCAGTCCAGAATAGGCGAAGAGGGAGAGAAGAAACAACCGCTCTCCATCCGAGCCAAAAGTAAAGTGACTAAATCACAGGTGTGTGAACGGGAGTGGTAGCAAGCTAACCCCCTTCCCCCGCTAACTAGCGTTGTGGGTAGTTAACCCTCGCTAAATTTTAATGGCTCGTCATCTCAGCTCTGCCAAAAGTATAACCCCTAATAAATAGTGTGGTTTGTATTCCAGTTACGGAACAAACAAGAATTAAAATTATTTGTATCGGCTAAAAATATTCACTAATAGGAAGAACCACTGATCCTCCGAAGGGAAGCGTTCCCACGGAAAAGAAGCTCAGAAGTTGAATTACAAACAATTATAAATTCATTTAAATAATCTAGAAAAACAATCGGATGCGCATCCTAACCCACGATCGGGAGAGGTGCTCCCCCTGTTAGTATACTGTCAGAAGCCCATGAAAGGTGAACGGCCTTGAGAAGAGAAAGACCGAAGTCAAGCTCTGAAAGGCCACACTCCCTTCCCTCAGTAATCCATATGTTCCCCGTGGAAGAGGGAAAGGCGAAGACAACAGTTGAACGAGGAGGGTCCAAATGAAGACGATTGCCCTATGGCTGCAGCCGAGTCACATGGAAGGCTATACGCCAACAGGATGACCGATGTCCAAGGGGGAAAGGTAGGGAGGAAGGGGTCTCAGTCCTTGAGAATCTGCCATACTACGCTATCACACAAACAGCAAAATTCACTCTAAAGAAAGCTTACAACATATATTAAAATGATATTTTCATAATAAAATAAATTTTTGAATATACTTACCCGCTGGTTATATAATGGCCAAGTCCCTGGACGCCTCGGCAGGAAATTCAAAATCTCTTGCGCAACTAGCGCAGATATGCCAGGTGTACCCCAGCGCCCTCGCGGTACCACAGGTAGAACTATACCCAACCAATTCAGATTTTCCATGCCCCATGGTCTCTAGAGGGGAGGAGGGTGGGTCTAAAACTTATATAACCAGCGGGTAAGTATATTCAAATATTTATTTTATTATGAAAATATCATTTTCAAATATAAAACTTACCCGCTGGTTATATAATGGCTGATTGACACCCATTGGTGGCAGGTCAGAGACAGCTGCATAAACAACTTAAGCAGTTCTAACCTGATAAGGAAACTGACAGCAATGCTCTGCCTCATTTTGTCTGTTATCATTAGGAGATCCAGTGATCCACTCGGGGCTGATGATCTCTAGGAGTTGTCAAACGGTACAACCACCTATAACATGACAGGACCTCAACTAATACCCTTGTTCCGGGCGCTCTCTAGGAACAAAATGACCACCTGACTAGGTCAAAGATTGCGGAAGATTGCCGAACAATCTTCACGTACAATCATGAAAATATATTTAACAGTTCCAAGAGAAGAACAGGGGTACTAGGAATTTAGGGAAATGTAGTGGAGAATGTTTCACCTACTACTGCACTCGTTGTTGCAAGTGATCCCAGAACGTAGATGTCTTCATAAAGAGGCTGGACACGGTAAAAGTAATGCAAGGCGAATACAGGATTACCCCTTCACAAGGCTGTATTATGCGATGCTCTGCAGAGAACAGTTTAGTTTAAAAGTTACCGAAGCTTCTACAGCTCTAACTCTGTGAGTCTTAACTCTTTCAACATCTTATGATCTGTCACCCAACCGTGTGGAAAAACCTATGTAACCAAAGTCTGTACGAGATGATAGAATGTTTAAGACATGGAGAGTGCAGGCTTCTTGACCGTGCACCCAAGAGTTATGAATAGACTCTTAACCTCTTTGTTCTTGTCCCAATAAAACTTCATCGTTCTAATCGGGCAAAAAAAAAAACCTCTTCTCAGCCCATCCCAAACCAAATTCGAGAGAATTGAGATCCCGAAAGATTTAGGCTATGGAGGAGAAAGATGTTTGTTAATGACCAAGAATCCAGGTTGCAAGGTACCTATGGCTTAACCAATGTGAAGTCCGTGTTCTTGCTAAAAGAGTGAACTTCACTGACTCTCAACTATGGTAGACTTACTCAGAAAATCTCCAAGTTAGGCCTTAAAAAGAAACCAAGGGTAAAGGGACGAATCTGTCACTACCGCGAAACTCCAGAAACGAACCCTAAATTTCAGGCTGGCGCATCTTGCTGATGCCTCCAAGTCCTCTCAAATGATCTGAGAAGACCTATAAGGTCTCTATTTGATAGATCCAATCTTCTGCGTCTGAGGACAGATGCCCGCATACTCCTGCACCCTTTGATGGCCGAGGAGGAAATAAAATGTGTTTTCTTCTAAGGTCTAAGAAAAAATATACCACTTGTGTTAGAGTTACCTAATGAAGAGCCAGCTCTAGCTCTACACCACTCCATAAAACACACTAATTGGGTAGGAAAACCTTGAGGCAAATGTCCTTTGTACAAGCGAAAGCCTCAGTTGTCACCTTCAAACAACCCTCTAGATCTTAGGGGTTTTCCAAAATACTGGAGGCAGCTAGGCCTAAAGCTTGAAGGTTTAACATAAAACGTTCGTGATCCTGACACGGGGAAAAGGACTAAAGACATGCTTCCAGCATGCACCCAGCATGGTCCCAGCATGAGTCCAGTATGGTTCCAGCATGCTGCCTACACCCAACATGCCGTGAGAGAGAAGAGGGATCTAGAACCGCCTCCCAAAACTTGTCCATATCGGTCGCAAGAAACCGATATTAAAGCTAGGCTTGTTGAAAAGCAGCATCAACAACGTGAACCTCATGCTGTGAGGTTAAGACCTGATCGTGCGTAATCAGCGAGTGTTCAACAAACTTAAAGCCAAAGCTTGACACGAGGGAGCGTTAGCTGCGAAGCCAGAGAGATGCGAAGGAGAGACAATAGTCTGTTTATACTGCTGTGAGAAAAAGACTTGACTGTATGCGTCTAGCATGCGACCATAATGTCGCATGTGCTTGCATTGCCGTAAGGTGTCAGCGTGCCGTATGCGTTCACCTTGTCGTGTGGAAACAGCGCTGTGTGTGAGCCCCGCTTGCTGTAAATCTACAGCGTGCTGCGTGGAGGCGACAGCATCTCGACCGGTCATTGACGGAAAGACGGAACTGATTGCCGAGAGTTGTCCCGTGTAGGATGCGTCCGCATAAGTGAGAGTCACGCGTCCCGCAGACCGCGAAAATGGGACAACTCGTTGAAAGGATCAACTTTGACTGTCAGCATCCAACATACGACCAGACTGGCATCTGAGTCTGTGACTGCGTGAGGGAGAGACCAGAACTTGCGTCTGTGTCTGCGTGACGTCTGCCGTAAGAGAAAACCAGACTTCTACAAGCACCCGCTCTAACGCTTCTCGTAACACGAGCATATCTCTGCGAGGAAGCGTTACTAAGCATAGGAGAACTATGCCTTCTGACACTGGTCGGAAAACCATTTCTTTGATCTCTGGTAGTCCTTAGACTCTATAGGAGAAAATTTTCTCCCCTCGTGAATCGTAAACGCTAAACACAGATGAAATAGACCTCTTTTAGCTCAGACCAAATCTACACTCGCGGGGTAGCGAGTGCGCCAACCCAAGCATGGGCGAAGGCCGGGAGAGAACATCAAACGCAGTCCTGAGAGCGACCTGGGAGAGTCCCTATGACATTTCAAGCGCGCCTTGTGCGCGAACTGAACGAATCCAAAGCTGTGAGATACCGTCAACGGTAGTTGCTAGACCTCAGAAGAAAGTAATAGAGCTTTCCCCAAACTGGTGGAGGGAAAGAAGTGTGAACAGAAGCAGACTGAGCACCTTTTCCCCCCGAAAAACTGTGTGAACAGAAGCAGACTGAGCACCTTTTCCCCCTGAAAAACTGTCTCTTACACGATTCTGGTGCCGACACGTCTCCTTCTTCCGAAAAGAAAAAACTTCCGGCGAACGTTAGATACTGCAGGATAAGAAAACATATGACTCCTGAAAGGTCTAGGACAAATAGATTGGTGACTACCAAGTCTAGGTTTTGCAACCTTCGATGAGGGCAAAGCCTTTCCTCCCTGAAAGTGAGTCAGAATCCAGAGGAAGAGCTAGGATTGTATGTGACTTGTCTGACTTCCGCTTCTATCGCGGAAGCAAAAACACACTCGACTTCTTCCTGTTTAAGCATCAAATACGTTTGCTGCGAAGGAAAATTCTGTTCTCGTGCATACATAACGAGTAACTTCCTAGTCTGGAAGACAGGGAAAACGTAGACAGTCATTCTCGTCAGTGAACTGCATTCTAATTTCCAGAAAAACAGTTACAAGATCCATGATACCATAGCGATGACGAACTGATTGCTTCAGACATTCCAACTTCGTCATTCCAAAGTGGAGAAAGAACGTCTTGGACTGCATCAACAATATCGCTCGGCGGAACAGACGTTTAATGCACAAGGTCCGCGAAGAACCTCAGCCTACCAACCTTCCTTCTCCCAAGGGTTGGAACATAAGGAAGAGATATAGGACTAGGGGTAAGGTGAACATGAACAAACACCTCCTCAAGAGCACTGCGCTGTTTACGAGTCACTAACAAGAGCGGTTTAAAAGCATAATACCTTAAATCATAAAAGATCTGCCCGTGATGGGAGATATACTTTTACGTACTATTCTCATAAAAGGCCTTAATGCCCTTTCTGTTGTTGCAGCTGCAAGCACTGTATCAATCTCTATAGTAAGGTTTGTTATTTTCCTGAGAATGATTTAATGTTAATTTATTCATTTATTTTCCCATTAATTTACTAGGCCAACGTTCCCTAAAGGAGCCCTTTGGGTTAAAGCATCTTGCTTTCCCAACTAGGGTTGTAGCTGGCTTGTAAACAATAAAATAAAATAATTAGAGACACCATCAACTCAACTAGCGAAAACTCTGAAGTCGGAACGAGGAGCAGCAGGTAAAAAATATGAGGGAAACTCTTTAGAAAAATTCTCATGAGTTTCTGAAAGTTAATCCCTTCCTTTTACAATCTCTATCCTAGGAAGAAAAGTCTTGATTCTTAGGAATCGACTCCTTATGATTCTGAATTCAGACCTCAATATTTAGAGGTTTAAAATCTAGTTCTCACAACCAAGAGTAAGAGCCGGCCTTGGTCCGAGAATATAAAATCTTTCTAGTTAAGATTTATTTCTTAATATAGCGCCTGGAGCAACAATAACTTAACACTAGACGTTCATGGTCAGGTAGACATCAAAGTCTATTGTCATAGGTAGCGAAGCGTCCACCCCGATGCTGAAGCGCCCACACAGATGCTGAAGCGCCCACACTAGCGCTGAAGCGTCCACACAGCCGCTGAAGCGTCCACACTGGCGCTGAAGCGTCCACACTGGCGCTGAAGCGTCCATACTGACGTTGAAGTGTTCATATTGACACTGAAAGCGTCCACACTGACACTGAAGCGTCCACACTGACGCTGAAGCGTCCACACTGATGTGGCGCTTCGCTCCATTCCGTCGACATTCCGTTTCCGTTGCTGCACCATTCCGATGACGCTATGCCGGCTCTGCTGACTGGCGAACGTCGGCGCGTCTGTATAGACTGATACTAGGTGCTATGAGCAGTAGGTTTGCGTTGAGCAGGTAATCGAAGTAAAGCATCCACTTTCCCCCACCATTGAACATTGCGGTTGGTAGCCCGCCTGTGCGACAACAAGTCCTCACCGTTAAAGACACGACGCCTGTGCGACCGTGTCAAAGACCGGAATCCAGACATCCAACCGCACTGTTAACGGCCGGCCGAAAAGACTGCATAAACGAAGATAGATGCTGTTTCATGCCTAACAACAAAGATCAAGGATCAACCTTAGGCGAAACGTATTCAGCATTAACTGCGTCGAACCATAGCGCTTGCCACTGTCAAGTGACGACACCCATCAGGTGGCGGTGGCAGCACTGCATCTGCGCCGCATGAAACGTAACACACGCAGAACGAATCTAATTTTGTTTACAGCTTAGCGCCTTTGAAAACACTAATACCTTGTTTCATCTATCGCGAGGGTGAGCATTCTGGTGATCAACAGAAAATGCTCGAGAGGACTTCAGTTTAGGTCTTAAAAGACTGTAACGCCTGGTTACCCTCTCGATTCCTTTCGCCGTTTGACTTAACTTCTCCCCTGGGTCCGGGAACTCGACAGAGGTCTAAGGCTAGGATAACGACAGGTCCGAATAGAAGCACTATCCACTAAATAAAAATCACTGCACAATTTATCACTAAAAAATTTGCACTTTACTCTTTGGCACAAAGATAGTTTCATAATTACCTGAAAACCAAAGAATACACTCTCTCAAAGGAAACGAACTCCGTAGGGAGAGACTGATAATTCTGTTACTGGACAATTGTTTGAATGGGAATAAAAAGTACCGAATCCCATATAAATGTAACAAAATATTAAATATCAAATATTAAATATTACCTTAATAGGTATAACATTTATAAAATAAAATAAACCCTTAAATTAAGGAATTCCAATAAGAGATGAATCATCACTCGTATTATTTGGAACGTTTACACTTAATATAAAAACGATCTTAGTATTCCACTACGGAAACAACGATACATAGAATCGTGCACTACATCGATTCGTATAAACATTAAGTGAAATTTAACTTCCTTTAATTTCTGACTAAGGACAAATACTGACAGGAACAATTAATTTCAAAATAAAAGTTCCTTTTATATAGTACAACTAAAAAACTTGAGAAGTAAGAAGAATGTACTATTCATAAAAATCTCTACAAAATATCGTAATATTGTAACAATACTGATAACTGCGTAACAACTGAACGCTAGTTAATCTTAGCAAACAGATTGAAGATTACCTCAAGAAAACTATTAAAAGGATAAAATTTTCTTAGATAAATAATCCTTTAATTAAATTTATAACTTAATATTTCAAATGAAAGTATTCACTTATAATTCTTTGTAAAAGCAAGTCGGACTTATAGCCTACGACATAAGGCTGTGACGTCATCAATGGACGAGAAGTTTACCTTTCGTCCTATGCTTTCGTGAAGTTTAAAATAGGTCGATAAACCTTTTAATCTTACCTTTTAAGCTATAAATACGTGATCACATTAAAATCAAAGAAAAAAGGCGAAAGCCTAAACTAAAAAAAAGTTAATACATCATCAAATAATGTCCAAACAGAGTAAAAAGCGAGAAAGAATTTCCAAAAGAACCGACGGCTATGCCGGCAGGGAAAATCTGAATTGGTTGGGTATAGTTCTACATGTGGTACCGCGAGGGCGCTGGGGTACACCTGGCATATCTGCGCTAGTTGCGCAAGAGATTTTGAATTTCCTGCCGAGGCGTCCAGGGACTTGGCCATTATATAACCAGCGGGTAAGTTTTATATTTAAAAATAATTAATTGTGTTTTCATATACAGAAGAAAACCCTAAGTTAAAAGACAATGATTAATGGCAGTCCAAATTAGGCAAGGAGGAAAAGCGGCAACAACCGCTCTCACTCCGAGCCTAGAGTAAAGGGAAGCACAGTCACAGGTGTGTGAGTGAGAGGGGTAACTGGCTACCCGCCTAGCCGCCCACCCCAATAACTAGCAGGATGGGTCGCTAACCCTCACTAAAATTCTAATGGCTCGTCATTTCAGCTTCGCCGAAAGTAATACTCCTATAAACAGCGTTGGTTTGTATTCCAGTTACGGAACAAACGGACTTAGGTACCATAACCACACTCATCACCTATCCTAGGATCTATCATTTCAGATCTTTCTCTTTACTTACCAATGTGTTTCAACTACCTTGAATAGCCTCTCCAATCACAAAACTGTTTCACATACAAACCTATAATTAAAACATTGATCCATATAACAAATTTGAATTGTTTCTTACCCAAGTCTAGGAGGTCAAAGACCGAGGTCTTTCTGTAGCAACGGAGACTTATAATTGAAGTCCACTTTCTACTGTTCGGTGAAAGTATTATTTAGTCGCTTCCAGCATGAGGTTGTAGAGCTGCTCATGCCTCATGTTCTGTTGAATTAATATATTAGTAGCCTATAACTATAATGATCAAGCACGAAAAAAAAATTTGGTATAAAAATTTACATAAAAGATATGCCTACTCTTACTTGGTGAATGAACATATAAAGATAGGGTATTAGTTAAAAAAATGATTTCTTAATCCACCACAAAGAACATATCCCCATATCTAATCATAGCCTCTCAATGTTCTAGGTATATTTTGAATTATCCACTCCAGCTCAATACAATGTTTTTTCTTGGGCCCAAGAGTATTAATATTCCTTAATTAACCCCAAAACAGAATCATTAAGAAGTTTTTGGTCTCCTGCTCTATACCCCATACATCAACACACCAGACAAAGGTCTTCCTCTATTATATTTTACCTTCAAAACTTTGATTCATTCACTTGAATGTCCATGATGGGCCGGAGCTGACAAGATCTGCTTAGTCTTGGCAATAATTTTCTGTAACTTCCAGCAATGCGACTACATTTATTCGTTTGTTTTATCTAGTGAAGGTTATGGGTAATACAGTCTTGCCTAAATGAAATGTGAAAGCAATGATTCACTAAGCCCTTTTTTCCTCACCTCTATATAAACCCTTACCATGAAAAATCTTTTAATAGTTGCCTTCATTATATATGTATAACCCCACTGATTAACTTGAAAGTCTAAATACTCATGAATTTCATCTAGTCAGCCATAACATAACTTGTATGGATCAGAATATTTGGCAAAACTTAAATGTTACATCACACTCTTTTGGGGAACAAATTTGGCATAATACTGACATAGTAGAACTTAAGACAATGTTGTAAAAAATGATATTTTAATTATAAAATAAATTTTTGAATATACTTACCCGGTGAATATATAGCTGCAACTCTGTTGCTCGACAGACAAAAAACTGTACAAAAAAAACTCGCCAGCGATCGCTGTACAGGTTGCGGGTGTGCCCATCAGCGCCAGCTGTCGGCCAGATACCAAGCTCCATGTAAACAAAGACTCAATTTTCTCCTCGTCCCACTGCGTCTCTATTGGGGAGGAAGGGAGGGTCATTTAATTTATATATTCACCCGGGTAAGTATATTCAAAAATTTATTTTATAATTAAAATATCATTTTTAAATATTTAACTTAGCCGGTGAATATATAGCTGATTCACACCCAGGATGGTGGGTAGAGACCAGTAAAATATGTTTACATTTTATGAGCTAAGAGTTTTTATTTCATTTTAGAAGTTATCAAAATAACAAAAACAAAATAAATAGGTACCTGGTAAGGAAGTCGACTTGTACGATTACTCTGCCTTATAAGTACGTCTTCCTTACGGAGCCTCGCGATCCTCTTAGGATGCTGATAGACCCCTAGGAGCTGAAGTATCAAGGGCTGCAACCCATACAACAGGACCTCATCAAACCCCTAATCTGGGCGCTCTCCAGAAATGACTTTGACCACCCTCCAAATCAACCAGGATGCGAAAGGCTTCTTAGCCTTCCGGACAACCCATAAAAACAACATTAAAAACATTTCAAGAGACAGATTAAAAGGATATGAAATTAGGGAATTGTAGTGGTTGAGCCCTCACCCACTACTGCACTCGCTGCTACGAATGGTCCCAGTGTGTAGCAGTTCTCGTAAAGAGACTGAACATCTTTCAAGTAAAATGACGCGAACACTGACTTGCTTCTCCAATAGGTTGCGTCCATTATACTTTGCAGAGCTATATTTTGCTTAAAGGCCACGGAAGTTGCTACAGCTCTAACTTTGTGCGTCTTCACCTTAAGCAAAGCTTGGTCTTCCTCACTCAGATGTGAATGAGCTTCTCGTATTAACAATCTGATAAAGTATGATAAAGCAATCTTTGACATAGGCAAAGATGGTTTCTTAACTGAACACCATAAAGCTTCAGATTGGCCTCGTAAAGGTTTGGTATGCTTTAAATAGAACTTAAGAGCTCTAACAGGGCATAAGACTCTTTCTAGTTCATTACCTACGATCTCCGATAAGCTGGGAATATCGAAAGATTTAGGCCAAGGCCGAGAAGGCAGCTCATTTTTGGCTAGAAAACCAAGTTGCAGCGAACAGGTGGCTTTTTCTGACGAAAATCCGATGTTCTTGCTGAAGGCATGAATCTCACTGACTCTTTTAGCCGAGGCTAAGCATACCAGGAAAAGAGTCTTTAGAGTGAGATCTTTCAGGGAGGCTGATTGTAACGGCTCAAACCTGTCTGACATGAGGAATCTTAGCACCACGTCTAAATTCCATCCAGGGGTAGCCAAACGACGCTCCTTGGTGGTCTCAAAAGACTTAAGGAGGTCTTGAAGATCTTTACTGTTGGAAAGATCTAAGCCTCTATGCCGGAAGACTGATGCCAACATGCTTCTGTAGCCCTTGATAGTGGGAGCTGAAAGGGATCGTCCTTTTCTCAGGTATAAGAGAAAATCAGCTATTTGAGCTACAGAGGTACTGGTCGAGGATACAGAAACTGACTTGCACCAGTCTCGGAAGACTTCCCACTACGACTGGTAAACTCTAATGGTGGACGCTCTCCTTGCTCTAGCAATCGCACTGGCTGCCTCCTTCGAAAAGCCTCTAGCTCTCGAGAGTCTTTCGATAGTCTGAAGGCAGTCAGACGAAGAGCGAGGAGGCTTTGGTGTACCTTCTTTACGTGAGACTGACGTAGAAGGTCCACACTTAGAGGAAGACTTCTGGGAACGTCTACTAGCCATCGAAGTACCTCGGTGAACCATTCTCTCGCGGGCCAGAGGGGAGCAACTAACGTCAACCTTGTCCCTTCGTGAGAGGCGAACTTCTGCAGTACCTTGTTGACAATCTTGAACGGTGGGAATGCGTAGAGATCCAGATGTGACCAATCTAGGAGGAAGGCATCTATATGTATTGCTGCTGGGTCCGGGACTGGGGAGCAATAGATTGGAAGCCTCTTGGTCAGCGAGGTTGCAAAGAGATCTATGGTTGGTTGGCCCCAAGTGGCCCAAAGTCTCTTGCACACATCCTTGTGGAGGGTCCATTCTGTTGGAATTACTTGCCCTTTCCGACTGAGACAATCTGCTATGACATTCAAGTTGCCTTGGATGAACCTCGTTACTAGGGAGATGTCTTGACCTTTTGACCAGATGAGCAGGTCCCTTGCGATCTCGTACAACGTCAGTGAGTGGGTACCTCCTTGTTTGGAGATGTACGCCAAGGCCGTGGTGTTGTCCGAGTTTACTTCCACCACTGTGCCTCGAAGGAGATACTCGAAGCTTTTCAAGGCCAGATGAACTGCCAACAGCTCCTTGCAGTTGATATGCATGCTCCTCTGACTCGAGTTCCACAGACCTGAGCATTCCCGACCGTCCAGTGTCGCGCCCCAGCCCAAGTCCGATGCGTCCGAGAAGAGAACGTGGTGGGGAGTCTGAACAGCCAGGGGAAGACCCTCTCTTAGGTTGATATTGTCCTTCCACCAAGTCAGACAAGACTTTATCTTTCCGGAAATCGGGATCGAGACCGCTTCTAGCGTCTTGTCCTTTTTCCAGTGAAAAGCCAGATGGTATGAAGAGGACGGAGGTGTAGTCTTCCTAGTGATACAAACTGTTCCAGGGATGACAGCGTCCCCACCAGACTCCTCCACAGCCTGACTGAGCAGCGTTCCTTCTTCAGCATCTTCTGGATGGATAGCAGGGCTTGATCTATTCTGGGGGCTGATCGTCTTGTTGTTCAGCAACGTCCTCATCAGATAGTTCCTCATCCGAAAACTGATGAGGAAACGGCAACGGAGTGGGCAACGTCTGGCTCGCTGAGTCCGGTCGCACTGGTGCATGCGTGACGGAGCCGGACGCAACGTCATGGAACTGCTGCACAGTCTGTGAACTGTCAACAACCATGGGTGCGCGAGGAAGCACAGCGTCCACCCGAGACTGTCTAGACCGTCTGGGTTGTGCAGTCAACACCATACCAGGTTGCTGAGGCTGACGCACCGCGTCACAACAAGTCACCTCTGCTGGTTGTTGAACGTCCTGAACGTCAACAACCACCTCCGAGCGTCGCTTAACGTCAACGTGCGGCTGGCAACCCACACTGGGTCGCATCGGTGGAGGAACCACCCCAACTGGTAGACGCGAGAAGGTTACCTCAGCGTCAACAGGATGCACAACCGACCGGTTGGAAGGTTGTTGGCCAGAAGGTTCGGCAGCAACCTTCTCCGCATTAAAGTCCTCTATCAAGGACGCAAGCTTGGACTGCATGTCTTGCAGCAAAGCCCATTTAGGGTCTACGGGAGCAGGTGCGGCAACAGACGGGGTTAGCGACTGAGGCGGTACCGCTTTCCATCCCTGAAAGCCTTGTTTATGCATGACATAATTGTACAGCAAAACTTCAAAGGCTCGAAAACAGCTGTGAAGTTGACCTGTAAAAAAACTTGGAGCGTCTCCTGGCCAGGCGCCAGGGAGAGTCTACGAGATTTGAGAAGTCTATCTGGGCAGAGGCATGAACTCCCAAGCCGAGAACTTCTCTCGTGTCATATCAGACTCTCGCTCTATAAGCCAGTTTAAAAGAAGGGAAAGCAAAGGCTGTATCCCCCAAACTCCTCCTGGTGATAAACCAGTCGCCTAGCAAACGTAAAGCTCTCTAGGAGAGCGAGAGAGCACTAGCTTATAAACAACGGCTTCGAAGTAGCTAGGCCTAGTGTAAGCTCTGACGTCTAGGCGAACGAGGAGCAGCAGTTACAAAAAGATCCGGACAAAGATCCTTAAAAAAATCATCATGATTTAATTAAAGTCCATAGAGGGCTAAGCAGCTTTAGGCTCCTCTCCGTCTGACAGAGTCCTCAAGGGAATATCAGTAGGAGGGGGAACAGCAACTTCCTCATCTACAGGAACCTTGTCCGATAAAAGCTGAGTCTCAAGCAAGGGAGAGACCTACCGTGGTGGCAATGCTTTACAAGCAGAGTCCACACGCACTGGTGCATTAGTAGCGGATCAGGACGCAACGTCATGTAACTGCTTGACAGTCTGTGAACTGTCAACAACAACAGGTGCGTGAGGACGTACAGCGTCCACTCGAGACTGCTTTGACTGCCTAGACTGAGCAGTCAAAACAACTCTAGAATGCGGAGGTTGACGCACAGCGTCAAAACAAGTCAACTCCGATTGTTAGCGAACGTCCTGAACGTCAACAGGAGCCTCAGCCAGTGGCCTAACGTCCAAATGTGGCTGAAAATCCACACGAGACCGCATCGAGTGTGGTTCTAAACAACCTGACTGACGTGACTTAGCTACGCCAACGTCAACAGGAAGCACAAAGGAACGTTAGGTTGGCTGAAAGCCAGGATATCGATGAGATAAACGGCTAGACTCAACGGACTAATCGGCAGAATAGTCTTCCATAAGGGAGGCAAGCATATCCTGCATGTCTTGCCGTACAACCCATTAAGGATCAACGGAAATGGTTGTGGTAAGAAACGAGGGTAACGTCTGTGACCGCAACACTTTGCCAACAAAAAAGACTCTCGTAGTCTGTGTTACGCTTTTGTTAGGCGGCGAGCAGTTTTCCGAGACTGCATAGGGTCAGAGCTGTCCTAATGGCTGCAAGCAGGACGCTGGACCTGTCCTGAAAGGACTGACTTTCGCTTAAGGGCTTCGAAACCTTATTACAGGTTTCTTATGCGAAAAGCCTTCGGATGACGAGGAGAAAAAACGTCTCTCTCGCCTTATGGTAGGGGAGATCTTGGTAAGATACACCCGATACCATAGAGGGAAACGTCTGTTCGTTGATCAAGGCCTCTCGAACCCATAAGTCGTTCGACATTACTTCTCCCCTGGGTTTGGGAGCTTGCAAGAGGTCCCGGACTAGGTGAACGACAGGCACGAACAGACGAACCCTCGGACGCAACACTGTAACACTTAGCGCAATATCACTTTATCACTTCGATTTTCTGTTTTGCACTTATTTCACTGAAATCGAAACTTTTACTGATTTCTACCTGAAGCACGCAATTCTACCCTCATCAAAAGGTAGTAATTGCGAAATCAGTCGTATAATGCAAGCTCATTAATACCAGCAAAAAACAGAAAACATATTTTAAGATAAAAAATTCAGTGGCTGGGGAAGAGACTAAACACTAGTTCCTTCAAAACTACGTTTTCAATCTCTAACCGCACATAGCCTGGGGACGAGAATAAAAACTAAAAACGTTTTATCCTTTCTCCCCGTACCGAGACTAGGGACGAGAGCAACTCGAGAACAACGTTACCCGCTTGAACGGAACGTTTTCTCTCCTCTCTCTCCCTCCGTCTCTATCTCTCTCTCTTTCTCTCTTGATTTCGCACCTAAGAGAAGAGCCCAATTACATTTCGTCAAAAAAACATGTTATTTGACCAAAGGAAAAAACTGAAAGGTTTTTCAATTAAAAAGTTCCTTTAAAATAGAATTTAAAACATTTAAGCTTTGAAAGAAGAATGAACAAAACGTCAGAATCGATTTACTCTTTCTGCAAAGTGAAACCGTGATACTCTCTCTCTCTATCGTAACGATAGAGCGCAAACTGCGTAGTATAAATAAACTAAACGTTAGTTCATCTTTGAAAATAGTACGAAGACTATTCAAAGAAATTCTTTCATAAAATATTTATTAAAAATGTTATTTTCATTAGTAAAATAAATTTTTGAATATACTTACCCGATAATCATGTAGCTGTCAACTCCGTTGCCCGACAGAATTCTACGGGAGGGATACGCCAGCTATCACTATACTAGAAGGGGGTGTACTCACAAGCGCCACCTGTGGCCAGGTACTACAGTACTTGTTGTTGACGCTACCTCACTTTTTCCTCGGTCCACTGGTTCTCTATGGGGAGGAAGGGTGGGTCAATTAAATCATGATTATCGGGTAAGTATATTCAAAAATTTATTTTACTAATGAAAATAACATTTTTCAATATTAAACTTACCCGATAATCATGTAGCTGATTCACACCCAGGGGGGTGGGTGAAAAACCAGTGTACAAGACTAAAGGATAGCTAAGTATCCCGTATTTCATATAATCAGTTATCCACAATAACAATGAAATAATAAGTACCTGGTAAGGAAGTCGACTTGAACCGTTACTCTGCCTTTAATAAGATCGTCTTCCTTACTGAGCGCAGCGTTCCTCTTGGAAGGCTGAATCAACTCAAAGGTGCTAAAGTATACAGGGCTGCAACCCATACTAAAGGACCTCATCACAACCTTTAACCTCGGCGCTTCTCAAGAAAGAATTGACCACCCGCCAAATCAACAAGGATGTGGAAGGCTTCTTAGCCGACCGTACAACCCATAAAAAGTATTCAAGAGAAAGGTTAAAAGGTTATGGGATTATGGGAATGTAGTGGCTGAGCCCTCGCCTACTACTGCATTCGTTGCTACGAATGGTCCCAGGGTGTAGCAGTACTCGTAAAGAGACTGGACATCTTTGAGATAGAATGATGCGAACACTGACTTGCTTCTCCAATAGGTTGCATCCATAACACTCTGCAGAGAATGGCTCTGTTTGAAGGCCACTGAAGTAGCCACAGCTCCCACTTCATGTGTCCTTACCTTCAGCAAAGCAAGGTCTTCTTCCTTCAGATGAGAATGTGTTTCTCTAATCAGAAGCCTGAATAGTAAGAAACTGAGTTCTTAGAACTTGGAAAAGAAGGTTTCTTGATAGCACACTATAAGGCTTCTGATTGTCCTTGTAAAGGTTAAGACCTTTTTAGATAGTACCTAAGAGCTCTAACTGGGCAAAGTACTCTCTCCAGTTCATTCCCCACCAAGTTGGACAGGCTTGGGATCTCGAACGACTTAGGCCAAGGACGTGAAGGAAACTCGTTTAGCAAAAACCGAGCTGCAAGGAACATGTAGCCGTTTCAGATGTGAAAACAATGATCCTGCTGAAGGCGTGGATCTCACTTACTCTTTTAGCTGTTGTCAAGCACACGAGGAAAAGTGTTTTTAATGTGAGGTCCTAAAAAGAGGCTGATTGGAGAGGTTCAAATCTTGATGACATAAGGAACCTTAGGACCACGTCTAGATTCCAGCCTGGAGTGGACAACCGACGTTCCTTGGAGGTCTCAAAAGACCTAGGGAGGTCCTGTAGATCTTTGTTGGTGGAAAGATCCAAGCCTCTGTGGCGGAAAACCGCTGCCAACATACTTCTGTAACCCTTGATCGTAGGAGCTGAAAGGGATCTTACTTTCCTTAGATATAACAGGAAGTCAGCAATCTGGGTTACAGTGGTACTGGTTGAGGAAACTGCATTGGTCTTGTACCAGCTACGGAAGACTTCCCCTTGAGACTGATAGATTCTGAGAGTGGATGTTCTCCTTGCTTTGGCAATCGCTCTGGCTGCCTCCTTCGAAAAGCCCCTAGCTCTTGAGAGTCTTTCGAAAGTCTGAAGGCAGTCAGACGAAGAGCGTGGAGGATTGGGTGTACCTTCTTTACGTGAGGTAGACGTAGAAGGTTCACTCCTAGAGGAAGAGTCCTGGGAATGTCGACCAGCCATTGCAGTACCTCTAAGAACCATTCTCTCGCGGGCCAGAGCGGAGCCAACCAACGTCAGCCGTGTCCCTTTGCGAGAGGAGAACTTCTGAAGTACCCTGTTGACAATCTTGAACGGCGGGAATGCATACAGGTCGAGATGGGACCAATCCAGCAGAAAAGCATCCACGTGAACTGCTGCTGGGTCTGGAATCGGAGAACAATACAACAGGAGTCTCTAGGTTATCGAGGTAGCGAACAGATCTATGGTTGGCTGACCCCACAGGGCCCAAAGTCTGCTGCAAACATTCTTGAGAAGGGTCCACTCCGTGGGGATGACCTGACCCTTCCGGCTGAGGTGATCTGCCATGACATTCATACCGCCCTGAATGAACCTCGTTACCAGCGTGAGCTTTCGATCTTTAGACCAGATGAGGAGGTCCCTTGCGATCTAGAACAACTTCCACGAAAGAGTCCCTCCCTGCTTGAAGATGTAAGCCAGGGCTGTGGTGTTGTCAGAGTCCACCTCCACCACTTTGTTAAGCTGGAGGGACTTGAAGTTTATCAAGGCCAGAATAACCGCCAACAACTCCTTGCAATTGATGTGAAGTGTCCTTTGCTCCTGATTCCATGTTCCCGAGCATTCTTGTCCGTCCAAAGTCGCACCCCAGCCCGTGTCTGATGCGTCCGAGAGGAGACGGCGGTCGGGTTTCTGAACAGCCAAAGGTAGACTTCCTTGAGAAGAAAGCTGTTCTTACACCACGCGAGAGAAGACCTCCTCTCTACGGAAACAGGAACTGAGACCGTCTCTAGCGTCATGTCCTTTATCCAGTGAGCAGCTAGATGATACTGAAGGGGGGGGGAGGTGGAGTCTCCCTAACACGATGAACAGGGCCAGCGATGAAAGTGTCCCTGTTAGACTCATCCACTACCTGACTGAGCATCGGTTCCTTCTCAGCATGCTCTGGATGCATTCTAGGGCTTGGAAGATCCTTGGGGCCGACGGAAAAGCCCGAAAAGCTCGACTCTGAAGATCCATACCCAGGGAGACAATGGTCTGGGATGGGACGAGCTGAGACTCCTCAAAATTGACCAGGAGGCCCAGTTCCTTGGTCAGATCCATAGTCCATTTGAGAATCTCCAGACAGCGACGACTTGTGGGAGCTCTTAAAAGCCAGTCGTCTGACGGAGCCGGACACAAGATCATGGTACTGCTGCACAGTCTGTGAACTGTCAACCATGGGGAAGCGAGGAAGTACAGTGACAACCCGAAGCTGTCTAGACTGTCTGGGTCGTACAGACAACTCCTTATCGGGTTGCTGAGGTTGCCGCACTGCGTCACAACAAGTCACTTCTGCTGGTTGTTGAACGTCTTCCCAGTGACACACTGACTCCGTAAACAAAAAATCCTCTAACAAGGACTAAGCTTGGACTGCATGTCTTGCAACACAGCTCAAGGTCTATGGGAGCAGGTGTGGTAACAGACGGGATTAGCGACTGAAGTGGAACCATTACCTTCCCTGGAAGCATGTTATGCTTAAATAAAAGTCCATAGGAGGCTACGCAGCTAAAGGCTCCTCTCCAAATGACAGAGTCCTCAAGGGAATATCAGAAGGAGGGAGAAAAGCACTTTCTCATCTACAGGGACCATATCCGAGAAAAGCTAAGTTCTCTCAGTGAGGGTTTCACTGGTGCAAAAGCAGCAGACTAGAAGGCAACGTTATGAAACTGCTTGACAGTCTAGTGAGTTGGCAACAACCAAAGATGTGTGACTGAGAAGCATGCGGTAAGGTATGCAGAGCATGTTGTATGCAGAGCATGCTGTATGCAGAGCATGCTGTATGCAGAGCATGCTGTATGTAGAGCATGCTGTAAGGTAAGCAGAGCGTGTTGCATGGCGTGTAACATTTCTCAGAAATTCCATGACCAGTGCTAGAGTGAGTAATATCGCATTACCGTCCATTGAAAGTGCACGTGCCGAGGGAATTGATTTAGACTGTTTTGTTGATGAATTTGATAGCCGGCATGATAATCGTAGAATTAAGCTACACTAAATGTACTATAATCTACTTCACCTCAGGAAAGGGAAACTCGCCCTGTTGGCAACACTGCATTACTACATGCATGCTTGCATGGGGTATTTTGCCATATCTTGCGATTTGTTAAAAATATATTGCAAGGAATACATATATATTTTTATATAAGTAATACAAATAACCTCCATTATCATAAAGTTTGTGTAGGCATACATGTATATGATTACAAATGCAAGTATGAAAGTAATGAGGTGTTATTATTGTCATTTGTTATTCCCAAGTTGAATGGGAAGAAGCTCAAGTTGAGGAAAAAGTGGCAAATGCATGCGTTGAGGTGGCTGACTCATAGCATGAGGTTGCTGCCTCAAGAGTTGCGCTTGCTGTAAGGGTTGCGGATGCGCAGAAGCAGGTTCCTGAGGAACGAGTTAAGGTTCCTGAGGTGTGAGCTGCGAGAGTTGAGGTAGCGGCTGCGCAGAACGCAGTTCTTGTCTCGCGAGTTGAGGTTCCTGAGGTGCTAGCCTAAGGAGTTGAGACTCTTGCCTTGAGGAGGGTTGAGGTCGCTGCAGCGAGTGCTGAGGTGGCTGCCTCATTGATGGAAGAGGTTGTCGTACCTCAAGAGATTGTTGCCTCGCTGGTGGAACCGCAAGCGGAAGCGGAGGAAGTAAGGCATAAGACTCCTGCTCCCATTGCTGAGGTTGCCTTAAGGAAGGTTAAGGTAGCTGCACAACGCTGGTAACTGGCAACTCAGAACGCGGTAAGGTAGCCTGAGGAACCTCAACTTCGTACGCCTGGCAGACTGGACTGCGGTGAGGCGGAGCTCTCGCAGGAGGAGGCGGAGGTTGCTGCACACCGCTGGTAACTGGCAACTCAGAACGCGGTAAGGTAGCCTGAGGAACCTCAACTTCGTACGCCTGGCAGACTGGACTGCGGAGAGGCGGAGCGTTCGCAGGAGGAGGTGTAACCTTCTCAGCCTGAAACTCACGCATTAAGACCGCAAGCTGCGACTGCATGGACTGCAGCAAAGTCGTCTTGGGATCAACAGACGATAAGGTCTGTTGAGGCAAAGCCTTAATAGAAGATGAGGTCTGTTGAGGCATCGCCTTACCTCTCTTAGGAGGTGTGCAGTCACCTGATGACTGAGGAGAGTCAGAGCTAACCCAATGACTGCATCCGGGTTGTTGAACTCTAACTTCGTACGTCTGGCATAGGTCTGGACTTTACGTTTAAGAGGTCTTGAGACCTGAGACCAGCGTTTTCTCCCCGAAATTTCTTCTGCAGACGAGCAAAATAAGGGCTCAATCGTCTGCGGGTGGGAGTGACGGTCTCTGTAAGACACGCCCGCAACCACCGAGGATACTTCTGTGCGCCGATCAAGGCCTGCCGAACCCTTTTGCCCTTCGGCATTGCTTCTCCCCTGGGCTTGGGAGCTTGCAAGAGGTCCCGGACTGGGAGGACGACTGGCACGCACAGAAGTACCCTCACGCACAACACTGACACACTTTGCGCTAATCACTTATCACTTTTGATTTTCTGTTTGCACTTATTTCACTGAACTCGAAACTTTAAGTGGTTTGTACCTGAAACACGCAATTCTATCCTTTCTCAAAAGTTAGTAATTGCGAAAACAGAATTACAATGTAACAGAAAAATCTAATGAAAGATAAATAATTCAGTGGCTGGAAAGAGACTAAACACTAGATCAAATAAACTACGTTTAAAATCTCTCACCGCATAAAGCTTGAGAACAAGAAAAAAACTCTAGAAACGTTTACCTTCTTCCCCTAAAGAGACTAGGGAGAAGAGCAAAAACGATAACAACGTTACTCGCTTGAACGAAACGTTTATCCTCCTCTTTCTCCCTCCGTCTCTATCTCTCTCTCTCTCTCTCTCTCTCTTGACTTAGAACCTGAGAGAAGAGCCCAATCATATATATCGTTAAAACATATTATTGTTAAAGGAAAAAACTGAAATATTTCCCAATTTATTAGAATTAAAACCATTAAGTTAAGAAAGAATGAACAAAACGCTAGACACGGTTACTCTTACTGCAACGTGACACCGTGAAAATTCTCTCTCTATCGTGACGATAGAGCGCAAGTTGAACGTTCTGAACGTCAACAACTGCAGAGACAAAACAAAACGTTAGTTCAACTTTGAAAACAGTACGAGACTATCAAAGAAATTCTTTCAAAAACATTAAAATAGCAAAATATGTTAACAGGTAAAACCGAAATGACGGGCTCAATGTTAATTAACTTCGGTACCAAGAAAAGACCGCCTACTATTAGGAAAGGTCGAATATAAACAAATATAACTTTTGTTAAGCAAAATTAAGAAAGAGAGTCTATACTCTCTTAGACACCAACACTTCCGTCTAAGGGAAGGGTCGGCCATTAAAAGGTGAAAGAGAGTTCATACTCTCTTCGTCACCATAATTAAACAAATGAATTCCAAAAGCTAACTAAGCTAATATAGAAGTTTCCAGTATAGCAAATAGCTGCAAATTTTAGAGAAATACTTCACCAAACCGTGAACAATACTCCAAAATCATAAGCGTATCCAAGAACGTCTTGCCGGAAGCACGACAGAGGAAAAAGTGAGGTGGCGTCAACAACAAGTACTGTAGTACCTGGCCACAGGTGGCGCTTGTGAGTACACCCCCTTCTAGTATAGTGATAGCTGGCGTATCCCTCCCGTAGAATTCTGTCGGGCAACGGAGTTGACAGCTACATGATTATCGGGTAAGTTTAATATTGAAAAATATTCATTTAAAAGGTTTTAAATCATTAGCTCTTTAAAAGCTATTTACGATTGCAAAGGGCTCAACGTTGTTTAACTTCGGTTTCCAAGATAGGACCGCCTACTCTTAGGAAAGGTCGCATATAAACAAAACATTAAAATTTATTTTTTATGTTTATTATAAATGGAAAGTTAATCGAAGAGGCCTAATAAAGGCGGAGAGATATAAAATATATAGAGGAAAATCTATAATTAATTTATAACGTGATAAGATAATTACTAAAAGCCTAAACACACTTCCGTCTAAGGGAAGGGTCGGCCATTTAAGAGTCAAAGAAAGTCCATGCTCTCTTTGTCACCAAAAATTAAATCTATCCAAAACGAGTTCAAGATTTAAGATGAAGAAAAAACACCTGCACTGCGAAAGCTCAAACCAGAATATAGTACTTCACCAAAGATGATGGGAAAAACTCCAGGTTTCAACAGCGAGTAAAGTACGTCTTGTCGACACGTCGACAGAGAGAAAATTGAGTCTTTGTTCACATGGAGCTTGGTATCTGGCCGACAGCTGGCGCTGATGGGCACACCCGCAACCTGTATAGCGATCGCTGGCGAGTTTTTTTTGTACAGTTTTTTGTCTGTCGAGCAACAGTTGCAGCTATATATTCACCAGCTAAGTTAAATATTTAAAAAAAAGCTTCCATATGCAATTGCAAATATTGCTGAGCAATGACACCATAGCCTTCCCAAACATCGATATTAAACTATGGATACGCCATTTCTTCAAGGTATTAGAAGGTATGGTATGAGTATGCAAGGTACGGGTAAGTAAGGTAAGGGTAGGTAAGGTTCAAGCAAGTAAGGTAAGGGTAGGTAAAATAGGAGTAGGTAGGGTAAGGGTTGGTAAAATAGAAAGTGAGGTTAGGTAAGATAAGGTAAGGGTTGGTAAAGTAGGAGAATGTGAGGTTAGGTTAGGTAAGGTTAGGTTAGGTAAAGTGATGGTAAACAAGGTATGGGTAGACAAGGTAAGAATAGGTAAGATAAGAGTAGATAAGATAAGGGTAGGTAAAGTGAGGTTAGGTTAACTACAACGTTAACAGGAGATTTTATTTTGTAAATTTCATTTTTGTCATTTGGTTCGTCTCTGATTTACTGCATATTTTATCAATTGCTTTAAAAATTCCAAGATACGCAATGCGTGTACCTGTACTGCTATACTTAATCGGAATAGGCCTAATTTAGCATGAACTTACTAAATCTCGAAAGAAATATAGGCCTACGCTATAAAATACCTACACTTCTATCAGTCTATTTTCCCACCAAGGCAGATTACCTTTAATTGTAAAATCCTTTGAACATCAATAAATAATAACTACTTACAGTCTAGGAGGCGTAATAAGTGATGGACGAAAGACAGACTGTCACACAGTATACATTGTTTTTCTTCTTCTTCTTCTTCCATTTTAGTAGGGAGATCTGGCCCCTTCATGGAGCCAATCTTCCTCTTCTATTCTAAATAGGATGCCTGGCTCAATATTAATACAGGTCTTGTAGGATCTTTATGCGTCCACTTACACCGCTAAAAAATTCCCAATAATGTTCAGACAAATTTAACACCTTTTCACTTATTTATACCCCACTTTCAATAATGTTGACCATATCATTTCATTAAAATCTGCACAGAATTACTCTTATAATAAACTGGAACTAGAACTAGCATTAATGAGGTTGAAAGATGTATAGAAAGACTTCGAAAGAAGAGAAAGGTTTCTGTTGACATTGAAAATACAGTAATCTAATATTTCTAAATATATCGCAACTAAGCCTCTACGAAATTAATGAAAATAATATTCACTTTTATAGAAGGATTATACCTTGATACTAACTGCATTAGCATTTTCACTACTATATTTTTCGTCCCACCTTCTACTGTATAGGTGGACAAAATATGGAAGAGTGTATCTAAGGTTATTGTGCTTTTATGTATACAAATATCAAAATCTCTCTCTTCTTTCGAACTATTTTTGTATATCTTTCAATAATGCAATTTATGCTACTATAATCATCCTCACTAATGTAAGTTCTAGTTCCCGCAGAGAGAGAGAGAGAGAGAGAGAGAGAGAGAGAGAGAGAGAGAGAGAGAGAGAGAGAGAGATTATTGGTAGTATTGTAGAATTAATGAGGGCCTTAATATTTTGACTAGAATGTTAAAGGGGGGATGATATATTGAGATTCTGACAGGAATGTTAAACAGACCATGGCTGTTACATTACTAAAGGTATTTTTAATGGAATGTTAATGGGAGGATGACTGGAATGTTAAAGGCACAGTGATACATTTACTACGGATTTTGACTGGAAAGTTAAAGCAGACAAAAGAAAACCGTGCATGCAAAACCCTTATCTCAGACACACTTTCATGTTTAAAAAATTCACTCTGCCTCAAACATTACTTCATGATGTTGATGAGATGCTGAAATTCTGTTCAAAGGTGAAAGTGAATCATTGCAGCATAAGTGTTGTTAGTATAA
>NC_090731.1:162185302-162195302 GCF_036898095.1 Palaemon carinicauda
TTATTATTATTATTATCATTATTATTATTATTAGAAGCTAAGCTACAACCCTAGTTGGAAAAACAAGATGCTATAAGCCCAAGGGCTCCAAGAGAGAAAAATAGCCCAACGAGGAAAGCAAATAAATAAACAAATAAAAAACATGAGAAGTAATGAACAATTAAAATATCATATTTCAAGAGCAGTAACAACATTAAAACAGAGCTTTCATAAATAAACTATAAAAAGAGACACGTGAAATGTATGCTGGTAACTTATCTTTAAATGAAATTATTAGTCTTTTATCTGTTGCTAGTGACATGTAAAGCTTCAGTTATCGGCCTTTATGGTCAAGTACATTAGTTCATTATGCATATTGCATAAGATTTTTCATAACTCTGACCATCCTTTACATTCAGATCTCCCTGGACAATTCTATTCTGTTCGTAATACTAGGCAGGCAGTTAATTCTAATAGCCAGGCCTTCTCCATCCTGAGGCTCAATACTACGCAGTACTCTAGAAGTTTTATTCCAGCTGTTACCAAGTTGTGGAATGATCTTCCTAATCGGGTAGTTGAATCAGTAGAACTTCAAAAGTTCAAAGTTGGAGCAAATGCTTTTTTGTTGACCAGGCGGACATGAGTCTTTTTATAGTTTATACATGACATATTTGTTTTTGACGTTGTTAATAGTTTATATATGACATATCTGTTTTGACGTTGTTGCCTTTTTTAGAATGATTTATTGTTAATTTGTTCTCTTCATTTATTTATTTCCTTATTTCCTTTCCTCACTGGGCTATTTTTCCCTATTGGGGCCCCTGGGCTTATAACATCTTGCTTTTCCAACTAGGGTTGTAGCTTGGATAGTAATAATAATAATAATAATAATAAAGAAAAAAAAATCTTCCTTTATATTTCACAAATCCCCTCTATTTTTTAGAAGTTTTTGGTGAACATCGACAGAACTGCAGTCTTTTCCAAAAAAAAAATCTATTAGATTTTATTATCCAGACAAATAATGTCTAATTTGGTCAAGTATTTGGTTACACATGACTTCCTTCAATTGCACTGGCGCAATTAATGTGTGAAAATATGAAACTATAAAGTTTTAGATGAAGATACTTCGGGTTATTATTATTATTATTATTATTATTATTATTATTATTATTATTGTTGTTATTGTTATTATTATTATTTGCTTAGCTACAACCCTAGTTGGAAAAGCAGGATCCAATAAGCATAGTGACTCCAACAAGGAAAATAGCCCAGTGTGGAAAGGAAACAAGGAAAAATAAAATATTTTAAGAACAGGAATAACGATTAAATTAAATATTTTCCTAAATAAACTATAAAAACTTAAAAAAAAAAGGAAGAGAAATAAGATAGAATAGTGTGCTCGAGTGTACCCTCAAGCTAGAGAACTCTACCCCAAGACAGTGAAGACCATGGTATAGAGGCTATGACACTACTCAAGACTAGAGAACAATAGTTTGATTTTGGAGTGTCCTTCTCCTAGAAAGAAATAGGATAGAATAGTGTGCTCGAGTATACGCTCAAGCAAGATAACTCTACCCTAAGACAGTGAAGACCATGGTATAGACTAGAGGCTATGACACTACTCAAGACTAGAGAACAATGGTTTGATTTCTCCTAGAAGAGCTGCTTACCATGGCTGAAGAGTCTCTTCTATCATTACCAAGAGGAGTGCTGAATGAAAAACGCACAAACATGTGGTAAAATCCCCTACATAGTGACTATACTCAATTTATTTTAATGAGGCGCATTTGCACCGACTCGCAGCGGTGCCCTTTTAGGTCGCAAAAGTTTCCTGCTATCTGATTGGTTAGAATTATCTTGTCCAACCAATCAGCGATCAGGAAAATTTTCAGGGCTAAAAGGGCACCCCTGCGAGTCGGTGCAAATCTGCCTCACTAAAAAGAATGGACTATAGTGAATTTACTACACAACGATGCAATGATTATGTAGATGTCATTTGATGCTCTGTTAGAAGTGAATTTTGAATTTATCAAAACGGTGAAATATCATTAATACAGATATTTAAGAAGATTACGACATGATAAAAGTTCTGAAATGATACAAATAATTCTGAGCTCATGTGGAAATATTTTACGCTTATTCTCATTCACTTATTTTACCTTCTATTTATCCCTTTGCCATAACATAATTAATAATCTATGGTATTTAACTGTGAAGAAAAAAGTGGTCCTTATTTCTTAATTAGCCCAAAAATACTAAACTCATTCTGAAACTTCATAAAGAGATGTTTTTAACCACAAAAAAAAAAAAAAAAAAAAAAAAAAAAAAAAAAAAAAAAAAAACACTAAATAAATGAATACTTTAACTTTTCCACATGTTGTTGAGATGTCTGCTGATAACATAATTCAACGTTCATCACAAGTCCTGTTGTCATGATCAATATTTCTCTCTTCCCCTGGGGTGATGCACACGCTCTTCCCTATCTTCCCCATTAGTCCACCCCTCCCCACTTCCCTCATTTAACATATCTCTTCCCATCCACCCCCTCCCCCCTTCCTTCATCTCATTGGATTTCAGGGATTTTCGTTTACATGAAGGATTTAACTTCTAGTACTAAGTGGATTTGCCGAACGCCAATCATTTTATTCAGTAGCATTCATCATCATTCGTATTTCAAGAAGTAGAATAACTCAATTCTTATTCCGTTACTTTCAAGATCTCGCGTCGTCGTGAGCGAAATATTTTGAAAATCTCCACTATCAGTGACCTTTAATAGCTGCAATCTTCATTCACTTGCCACAGTGACGTCAATGATAATCGGACTCTGCGATTGGTCCACGTGTCAGCCACGCCCCTCGCTTCATTGCTATTGGTTGAAATGTCATTCGCGGCACGGTGATTGGCCCATACGGTTACTATGTCCAGTCACTGAAATGAGGGGAAGGGGGTAAGGGGGGGGGGAGGCGTTATGTGCGTTACGTCGAATGGCGAAATAAAATATCGATTAGCACGGTGGCATTTTCCCAGGACGCCAAAATGCAGACATTAAAGCATATTAGTTAAAGACGCGGTTCCTCGTGGCTTTGCGGAAGTCTGGACAGGTTTCCTCCCCTCGAAGGGCAAAAGAATAGAAGTTAATAAGTCTAAGAGGGGAAACGGGGGTCCCATTATACTCGCCAACCAGGCAAAAATACGAGGACTTGGGACAAGGAAACTAATTCTACCAGGACGTTTGGAAGCCCCCCATAATTCACGAATAATTGAAATGAAATTATGCTCTTAGTATGTCATCAAAGTTCCCATACTCCGATGACTTTAATCTCTACGAACTTCGGACACTGATTAGTTCATACAATGGATTCGATTGATGGAAGTTTTTGATATCAGGAGTCATTATTAATTTGACATTTGGCATGAACCAGTGAAGTGTATGTAGGTGTATGCATGTATGTATGATTATGTATCCCTTGGACTAAAACAGAAAATACATCTTTTAAAAGTCAAGATTTTATTTATTTATTTATTATTATTATTATTATTATTATTATTATTATCATCCATATTATTATTATTATAATTATTATTATAATTATTATCATTATTATCATTATTATTATAATTATTAATATGCATAAGAAATCAGTTTAAAAGCCTTAATAAAGGGGAAAAATTTTACAAAAATGTAGGGACCTTTTATGCGTAGGCCTATTTACCCGGATTACTCGGGCGTAAGGTTAGTTATTTCAAGGGTTGTCAATATATCAGAATAACATCTGAAGGAAATCACATCAGTTAGAACTTAAAACTATATCCCATAACAGTAGAACGATTTTAGTATATAAATATACTTAAGATAGTATTTAAAAGAACTTACTTGGATCTTAAAGCACAAAGCATGGCATGAGATACTGAAACCCCGAAAAAGTATTTGAAATTATTGGTGTATTTGGTGAAATTTAAAGAATTTAAAAGGGATACTATAGTCCATTTCTTTTAGCGAGGCATATTTGCACCGACTCGTAGCGGTGGCCTTTTAGCTCGGAAAAGTTTCCTGATCGCTGATTGGTTGGACAAGATAATTCTAACCAATCAGCGATCAGGAAACTTTTCCGAGCTAAAAGGGCACCGTTGCTAGTCGGTGCAAATTTGCTTTGCTAAAAGAAATGGACTATAGTATGATTAGTGAAGCAAAATTTGCGCCCCTGCTTAGTATAGCCTACATAATATAAGGGTTGTGGCCTATTGGAAACATCCCTGCCTGATGATTTGCTGGACTGGGGTTCGAAACCCGCTCAAGCTCGATAGTTTCTTACAGTAACTGCAACCTCACCATCTGTGTGAGCTAAGTATGGGGTTGGGAAGAGTTAGGGGACTCAGAAGGTTTACCTGTTGAGTCATCAACAGCCATTGCCTGGCTCTTCTTGGTACTAGCTTGCGTTGAGATGGGGTATGGTCAGTCTCTAAGGCATTGTCACTATCCCTTGCCCATGCCATTCATTATTATTATCAATATTATTGTTACTTGCTAAGCTACAACCCTAGTTGGAAAAGCAGGATGATACAAGCCCAGGGGCCCCAACAGGGAAAATAGCCCATTGGAGAAAGGAAACAAGGAAAACAAATATTTTAAGAACAGTAACAACATTAAAATAAATAATTCTTATATGAACTATAAAAAACTTTAACAAAACAAGAGGAAGAAAATTAGATAGAATAGTGTGGCCGAGTGTACCCTCAAGCAAGAGAACTCTAACCTAAGACAGTGGAAGACCATGGTACGGAGGACCATGGTACAGAGGCTATGACACTACCCAAGACTAGAGAACAATGGTTTCGTTTTGGAGTGTCCTTCTCCTAAAAGAGCTGCTTACCATAACTAAAGAGTCTCTTCTACCCTTACCAAGAGAAAATTAGCCACTGAACAATTACAGTGCAGTAGTTAACACCATGGTTGAAGAAGAATTGTTTGGTAATCTCAGTGTTGTCAGGTGTATGAGGACAGAGGAGAATCTGTAAAGAATAGGCCAGACTATTCGGTGTATGTGTAGACAATGGTTAAGTGAACCGTACCCAGAGAAAAGGATACAATGTAGTACTATCTGGCCAGTCAAATAAACCCATAACTCTCTAGCGGTAGTATCTAAACGGGTGACTGATGCCTTGGCCAACCTACTACCTACTACCTTTAAGCCAGGAATGTAACACAGAGACTTAGGAGAGAATACAGAGTGGGAAAGAAAATAATGAAAAGTAAAACTAGAAATTTTAAACATGGCTTCATTGAAAAATCGTGATTTCTTTTATAGAGAGCTTTGGGGATCATACGTTGTTTCTACAATATATCAGAAGCCTGTGAGTGGAATAACATAAAATTTAGTAGTGTTTCATGGATACTTAGTAATTGCAGGAATATTTCGAAAATCTGTAATAATAATAATAATAATAATAATAATAATAATAATAATAATAATAATAATAATAATAATAACAAGGGAATTGTACGTAATTGACTAATTTTGAGTGAAGAATGCTTAAAACAAGTAATGGCTTAATAATAATAATAATTATAATAATAATAATAATAATAATAATAATAAGGAAATTGTACGTATTTAATTGCTTTTGAGTGAATGCTTAAAACACGCCATAGCTTAATAATAATAACAACAACAACAACAACAACAAGGGAATTGTATCTATTTAACTGCTTTTGAGTGAACACCTAAAACATAATGACTTAACCCAGATGAATCATTGATAGAGTAGACGTGCATATATGAATAAGCAGGACGCGAGAAACATCATCAATGAAATATCTCTTAACATATCACATGAGCAATGAAAACGAACGTTAGTGCCAAAAGGCAATCCTTAATCCAACCCTTTTGGGAAAGTCTGTGAGATGGATAAGCCAATAATGACGTACCCTGACTCGTGTGATTAGGCTACTCTCTCTCTCTCTCTCTCTCTCTCTCTCTCTCTCTCTCTTATGATTATCATTTTTGTGTTAACATATACATACGATAACACAAAAAAATTTCATCTCTCTCTCTCTCTCTCTCTCTCTCTCTCTCTCTCTCTCTCATAATTATCATTTTTTGTGTTAACATATACATACGATAACACAAATTGTTTTCATCTCTCTCTCTCTCTCTCTCTCTCTCTCTCTCTCTTATGATTATCATTTTTGTGTTAACATATACATACGATAACACAAATTACTTTCATCTCTCTCTCTCTCTCTCTCTCTCTCTCTCTCTCTCTCTCTCTCATAATTATCATTTTTGTGTTAACATATACATACGATAACACAAATTGTTTTCATCTCACTCTCTCTCTCTCTCTCTCTCTCTCTCTTCTCTCTCTCTCTCTCTCTCTCTCTCTCTCTCTCTCTCTCTCTCTCTTATGATTATCATTTTTGTGTTAACATATACATACGATAATACAAATTGTTTTCATCTCTCTCTCTCTCTCTCTCTCTCTCTCTCTCTCTCTCTCTCTTTTATGATTATCATTTTTGTGTTAACATATACATACGATAACACAAATTGTTTTCATCTCTCTCTCTCTCTCTCTCTCTCTCTCTCTCTCTCTCTTTTATGATTATCATTTTTGTGTTAACATATACATACGATAACACAAATTGTTTTCATTCGCTCTCTCTCTCTCTCTCTCTCTCTCTCTCTCTCTCTCTCTCTCTCATAATCATAAATTTTGTGTTACCATATACACAATTCCTAACGTATAATTGAATGATTGATTTAAAGTTTTCTGGCATCATGACATCTACGGTCATTGACGTCGTCTTAACGTCTAAAATATATGTATGTATATATATATATATATATATATATATAACCAGACACTTGCTCTTTATTATATGGGGATGTCTAAATTTTTCCTTTTCACATCTATCTTATAAACACTTGTCCTACATAAAAGTTATTGATGATTCGTCACTTATTTTTCCATATTAAATATTACTTCTGTTGGTTTTTAAAACAACTCACGTTAGGAAGGTAACACATGTTACAACATATTTTCCTATTCGTTACGTTAGTAAGGTAACACTACATGTTACTACACATTTTTTTATTTGTGGTTTGGTGTGCTGTAAAGTTTTTTTTATGAACATCTTTAATTTTTGTGTATTCATTACTTCTCATAAATGATTTAATCGTTATTTCTCTATTTACTTTCCTCACTAGGTTGCTTTCCCTGTAGGATCTGCTATGCTTCTTTTCCAATTAGATCTCTATTTCGGGAATATTGTTGTAACACCATATGGAATATCAGAGATTTATGAACCAAAAGCTTATGGTTAAAACATGGGAGCATCAAGAAGGTAAAGGGAAGAGCATTGAAGAACATTTAGCGTAGGAGAAGTAAAGAACATTTAGTTACAATATATTGTCATGAATATTTCATATTCCAAAAATAATTTTCATAGTTAATCAGCCAGTTTCTATAAAATTAGTATTAAAACTCATACCACCCATAAATAAAAACATGCTTATGGGTGGTGGTGTAACACCATATGCAATATCAGCGATTTATGGACCAAAAGCTTATGGTTAAAATATGGGAGCATCAAGAAGGTAAAGGGAAGAACGTTCAGCGTAGGAGAAGTAAAGAACATTTAGTTACAATATACTGTCATGAATAATCCATATTCCAAAAATAATTTTCATAGTTTATCAGCCAGTTTCTATAAAATTAGTATTGAAACTCATACCACCCATAAATAAAAACATGCTTATGGGTGGATGTTTTGAATTTGGGTAAGATGGGCAAACGCTTGGCATTGGGAGGCCATTTAGCTCCGAAGGGAAAATGTAGTTGCACTGTGGAGTAAACGCTATAAAGGCTCCAAGAGTCCAAGAGGAAAAGAGAAAGCAAAGCTTGAGATAATTGAGATGAAAATACAGAGGTGGATTATGGGAATATCAATGTTTGGATAATTGGAAATCGATGAAATAAGCAGGAAGGCCGGCGTAGTAAAGACTAAAGATCTTTTAACCCTTTCGCACTTTTGGAGGGTCCACTAACGGCGACGGCAGGCGTTGTAAAGACTGAAGATCATTTAGCCATTTTGGAGGGTCCACTAACGGCGAAGGCAGGCGTTGTAAAGACTGAAGATCATTTAGCCATTTTGGAGGGTCCACTAACGGCGAAGGCAGGCGTAGTAAAGACTGAAGATCATTTAGCCCTTTTGGAGGGTCCACTAACGGCGAAGGCAGGCGTTGTAAAGACTGAAGATCATTTAGCCCTTTTGGAGGGTCCACTAACGGCGAAGGCAGGCGTAGTAAAGACTGAAGATCTTTTAACCCTTTCGCCCTTTTGGAGGGTCCACTCACGGCGAAGGCAGGCGTAGTAAAGACTGAAGATCTTTTAACCCTTTCGCCCTTTTGGAGGGTCCACTCACGGCGAAGGCAGGCGTAGTAAAGACTGAAGATCTTTTAACCCTTTCGCCCTTTTGGAGGGTCCACTCATGGCGAAGGCAGGCGTAGTAAAGACTGAAGATCTTTTAACCCTTTCGCCCTTTTGGAGGGTCCACTCACGGCGAAGGCAGGGAGTAGTAAAGACTGAAGATCTTTCAACCCTTTCGCATTTTTGGAGGGTCCACGAACGGCGAAGGCAGGCGTAGTAAAGACTGAAGATCTTTTAACCCTTTTGCACTTTTGGAGGGTCCACTAACGGCGAAGGCAGGCGTAGTAAAGACTGAAGATCTTTTAACCCTTTCGCCCTTTTGGAGGGTCCACTCACGGCGAAGGCAGGGAGTAGTAAAGACTAAAGATCTTTCAACCCTTTCGCATTTTTGGAGGGTCCACTCACGGCGAAGGCAGGCGTAGTAAAGACTGAAGATCTTTTAACCCTTTCGCCCTTTTGGAGGGTCCACTCACGGCGAAGGCAGGCGGAGTAAAGACTGAAGATCTTTTAACCCTTTCGCCCTTTTGGAGGGTCCACTGACGGCGAAGGCAGGCGTAGTAAAGACTGAAGATCTTTTAACCCTTTCGCACTTTTGGAGGGTCCACTGACGGCGAAGGCAGGGAGTAGTAAAGACTGAAGATCTTTCAACCCTTTCGCATTTTTGGAGGGTCCACGAACGGCGAAGGCAGGCGTAGTAAAGACTGAAGATCTTTTAACCCTTTTGCACTTTTGGAGGGTCCACTAACGGCGAAGGCAGGCGTAGTAAAGACTGAAGATCTTTTAACCCTTTCGCTCTTTTGGAGGGTCCACTGACGGCGAAGGCAGGCGTAGTAAAGACTGAAGATCTTTTAACCCTTTCGCCCTTTTGGAGGGTCCACTGACGGCGAAGGCAGGCGTAGTAAAGACTGAAGATCTTTTAACCCTTTCGCCCTTTTGGAGGGTCCACTGACGGCGAAGGCAGGCGTAGTAAAGACTGAAGATCTTTTAACCCTTTCGTACTTTTGGAGGGTCCACTGACGGCGAAGGCAGGGAGTAGTAAAGACTGAAGATCTTTTAACCCTTTCGTACTTTTGGAGGGTCCACTGACGGCGAAGGCAGGGAGTAGTAAAGACTGAAGATCTTTCAACCCTTTCGCACTTTTGGAGGGTCCACTAACGGCGAAGGCAGGCGTAGTAAAGACTGAAGATCTTTCAACCCTTTCGCACTTTTGGAGGGTCCACTAACGGCGAAGGCAGGCGTAGTAAAGACTGAAGATCTTTTAACCCTTTCGCTCTTTTGGAGGGTCCACTAACGGCGAAGGCAGGCGTAGTAAAGACTGAAGATCTTTTAACCCTTTCGCCCTTTTGGAGGGTCCACTCACGGCGAAGGCAGGCGTAGTAAAGACTGAAGATCTTTTAACCCTTTCGCCCTTTTGGAGGGTCCACTAACGGCGAAGGCAGGCGTAGTAAAGACTGAAGATCTTTTAACCCTTTCGCCCTTTTGGAGGGTCCACTCACGGCGAAGGCAGGCGTAGTAAAGACTGAAGATCTTTTAACCCTTTCGCCCTTTTGGAGGGTCCACTAACGGCGAAGGCAGGCGTAGTAAAGACTGA